>NW_026948235.1:0-175714 GCF_963921235.1 Mobula hypostoma | reverse complement strand
TTCAACTGGTATGTGTACTGACACATATGCACTCAGAGACTTGTCTGTACACTGGGCTGGTGTGTGTACAGACACAGATACACGCAGAGACCTGTCTGTACAGTGAGGTGGTGTGTGTAGAGACACAGATACACTCAGAGACCTGTCTATACACTCAGCTGGTCGGTGTACGGACACAGATAGACTCAGAGACCCGTCTAAACACTCAGCTAGTGTGTGTACAGACACAGATACACTGAGAGTCCTGTCGATAACTCAGCTGTTGTTTATACAGACACAGATACACTCAGAAACCTGTTTGTACACTCAGCTGGTGTGTGTACAGACACAGATACACTCAGAGTCCTGACTATTAACTGGGCTGGTGTGTGTACAGACACAGATACACTCACAGTCCCATCCATACACTCAGATGGTGTGTGTGCTGGCACAGATACACTCAGAGACCAGTCTATCCTCACTCAGTTGGTGTATGCACAGAGATAGATACACTCAGAGACCTGTCTATCCCCATTTAGCTGCTGTGTGTATAGACACAGATAGACTCAGAGTTCTGTCTATACACTCAGCTGGTGTGTGTAAAGACACAGATACACTCAGAGACCCGTCTAAACACTCAGCTGGTGTGTGTACAGACACAGATACACTCAGAGACCTGTCTATCCCCACTCAGCTGGTCTGTGTACAGACACAGACTCAGAGACCCGTCTAAACACTGAGCTGGTGTGTGTACAGACACAGATACACTCAGAGACCCGTCTAAACACTCAACTGGTGTGTGTACAGACACAGATACACTCAGACACGAGTCTACACACTCAACTGGTGTGTGTACAGACACAGATACAATCACAGACCTAACTATCCCCACTCAGTTGCTGTGTGTAGAGACAAAGATACACTCAGAGACCCGTCTATACACTCAGCTGGTGTGTGTAAAGACACAGATTGACTCAGAGACCAGTATATGCACTCAGCTAATGTGTATTTGGACAAAGATACACTCAGAGACCCGTCTATACACTCAGTTGGTGTGTGTACAGACTCAGAAACACTGAGTGACCTGCCTTTAGCCACTCAGCTGGTGTGTGCAAAGACACAGATACACTCAGTGACCTGTCCATACACTCAGCTGGTGTGTGTGCAGACACAGATACACTCAGAGACCAGTCTATCCCCAGTTAGCTGGTGTGTGTACAAACACAGATATACTCTGAGACCTGTCTATCCCCATTCAACTGGTATGTGTACTGACACATATACACTCAGAGACCTGTCTGTACACTGGGCTGCTGTGTGTACAGACACAGATACACGCAGAGACCTGTCTGTACAGTGAGGTGGTGTGTGTAGAGACACATATACACTCAGAAACCTGTCTATACACTCAGCTGGTGGGTGTACGGACACAGATAGACTCAGAGACCCGTCTAAACACTCAGCTAGTGTGTGTACAGACACAGATACACTCAGAGTCCTGACTATTAACTGGGCTGGTGTGTGTACAGACACAGATACACTCATAGTCCCATCCATACACTCAGAGTGTGTGTTTACTGACACAGATACACTCAGAGACCTGTCTATCCTCACTCAGTTGGTGTATGCACAGAGATAGATACACTCAGAGACCTGTCTATCCCCATTTAGCTGCTGTGTGTATAGACACAGGATAGACTCAGAGTTCTGTCTATACACTCAGCTGGGGTGTGTACAGACACAGATACACTCAGAGATCCGTCTAAACACTCAGCTGGTGTGTGTACAGACACAGATACACTCAGAGACCTGTCTATGCTCTCAGTTCGTTTGTATACAGACACAGATACATTCAGAGACCTGTCTATGCTCTCAGCTCGTGTGTGTACAGGCGCAGATACACGCAGAGACCTGTCTATACACCCAGCTGGTGTGTGTACAGACACAGATACACGCAGAGACCTGTCTATACACTCAGCTGGTGTGTGTACAGACACAGATACACACAGAGTCCTGACTATTAACTGGGCTTGTGTGTGTACAGACACAGATACACTCAGAGACCTGTCTATACACTCAGCTGGTGTGTGTACAGGCACAGATACACACAGAGAACTGTCTATACACTCAGCTGGTGTGTGTACAGACACAGATACACTCAAAGACCCGTCTAAACACTCAGCTGGTGTGTGTACAGACACAGATACACTCAGAGACCTGTCTATACACTCAGCTGGTGTGTGTACAGACACAGATACACTCAGAGACCCGTCTAAACACTCAGCTGGTGTGTGTACAGACACAGATACACTCAGAGACTAGTCTACACACTCAACTGGTGTGTGTACAGACACGGATACAATCACAGACCTAACTATCCCCAGTCAGCTGGTGTGTGTACAGACACAGATACACTCAGAGACCCGTCTAAACACTCAGCTGGTGTGTGCAAAGACACAAATACACTCAGAGACCTGTCTATGCTCTCAGTTCGTGTGTGTACAGACACAGATACATTCAGAGAAATGTCTATGCTCTCAGCTCGTGTGTGTACAGGCACAGATACACTCAGAGACCCGTCTATACACTCAGCTGGTGTGAGTACAGACACATATACACTCAGAGACCTGTCTGTACACAGGGCTTGTGTGTGTACAGACACAGATACACGCAGAGTCCTGACTATTAACTGGGCTGGTGTGTGTACAGACACAGATACACTCAGAGACCTGTCTATCCGCACTCAGCTGGTGTGTGTAAAGACACAGATAGACTCAGAGACCAGTATATGCACTCAGCTAAAGTGTATTTGGACAAAGACACACTCAGAGACCCATCTATACACTCAGCTAGTGTGTGCACAGACTCAGAAACACTGAGTGACCTGCCTTTAGCCACTCAGCTGGTGTGTGCAAAGACACAGATACACTCAGAGACCAGTCTATCCCCAGTTAGCTGGTGTGTGTACAAACACAGATTTACTCAGAGACCTGTCTATCCCCATTCAACTGGTATGTGTACTGACACATATACACTCAGAGACCTGTCAGTACACTGGGCTGCTGTGTGTACAGACACAGATACACGCAGAGACTTGTCTGTACAGTGAGGTGGTGTGTGTAGAGACACATATACACTCAGAAACCTGTCTATACACTCAGCTGGTGGGTGTACGGACACAGATAGACTCAGAGACCCGTCTAAACACTCAGCTAGTGTGTGTACAGACACAGATACACTCAGAGTCCTGACTATTAACTGGGCTGGTGTGTGTACAGACACAGATACACTCATAGTCCCATCCATACACTCAGATGGTGTGTGTACTGACACAGATACACTCAGAGATCCGTCTATACACTTAGCTGGTGTGAGTACAGACACATATACACTCAGAGACCTGTCTGTACACAGGGCTGGTGTGTGTGCAGACACAGATACACTCAGAGTCCCGTCTAAACACTCAGCTGGTGTGTGTACAGACACAGATACACTCAGAGACCAGTCTACACACTCAACTGGTGTGTGTACAGACACGGATACAATCACAGACCTAACTATCCCCACTCAGTTGCTGTGTGTAGAGACAAAGATACACTCAGAGACCCGTCTATACACTCAGCTAGTGTGTGTAAAGACACAGATAGACTCAGAGACCAGTATATGCACTCAGCTAATGTGTATTGGGACAAAGATACACTCAGAGACCCGTCTATACACTCAGCTGGTGTGTGTACAGACTCAGAAACACTGAGTGACCTGCCTTTAGCCACTCAGCTGGTGTGTGCAAAGACACAGATACACTCAGTGACGTGTCCATACACTCAGCTGGTGTGTGTGCAGACACAGATGCACTCAGAGACTTGTCGATTCACTCATCTGGTGTGTGTACAGACACAGATACACTCAGAGACCTGTCTATCCCCAGTTAGCTGGTGTGTGTACAAACACAGATATACTCAGAGACCTGTCTATCAACATTCAACTGGTATGTGTACTGACACATATGCACTCAGAGACTTGTCTGTACACTGGGCTGGTGTGTGTACAGACACAGATACACGCAGAGACCTGTCTGTACAGTGAGGTGGTGTGTGTAGAGACACAGATACACTCAGAGACCTGTCTATACACTCAGCTGGTCGGTGTACGGACACAGATAGACTCAGAGACCCGTCTAAACACTCAGCTAGTGTGTGTACAGACACAGATACACTGAGAGTCCTGTCGATAACTCAGCTGTTGTTTCTACAGACACAGATACACTCAGAAACCTGTTTGTACACTCAGCTGGTGTGTGTACAGACACAGATACACTCAGAGTCCTGACTATTAACTGGGCTGGTGTGTGTACAGACACAGATACACTCACAGTCCCATCCATACACTCAGATGGTGTGTGTGCTGGCACAGATACACTCAGAGACCAGTCTATCCTCACTCAGTTGGTGTATGCACAGAGATAGATACACTCAGAGACCTGTCTATCCCCATTTAGCTGCTGTGTGTATAGACACAGATAGACTCAGAGTTCTGTCTATACACTCAGCTGGTGTGTGTAAAGACACAGATACACTCAGAGACCCGTCTAAACACTCAGCTGGTGTGTGTACAGACACAGATACACTCAGAGACCTGTCTATCCCCACTCAGCTGGTCTGTGTACAGACACAGACTCAGAGACCCGTCTAAACACTCAGCTGGTGTGTGTACAGACACAGATACACTCAGAGACCCGTCTAAACACTCAACTGGTGTGTGTACAGACACAGATACACTCAGACACGAGTCTACACACTCAACTGGTGTGTGTACAGACACAGATACAATCACAGACCTAACTATCCCCACTCAGTTGCTGTGTGTAGAGACAAAGATACACTCAGAGACCCGTCTATACACTCAGCTGGTGTGTGTAAAGACACAGATTGACTCAGAGACCAGTATATGCACTCAGCTAATGTGTATTTGGACAAAGATACACTCAGAGACCCGTCTATACACTCAGTTGGTGTGTGTACAGACTCAGAAACACTGAGTGACCTGCCTTTAGCCACTCAGCTGGTGTGTGCAAAGACACAGATACACTCAGTGACCTGTCCATACACTCAGCTGGTGTGTGTGCAGACACAGATACACTCAGAGACCAGTCTATCCCCAGTTAGCTGGTGTGTGTACAAACACAGATATACTCTGAGACCTGTCTATCCCCATTCAACTGGTATGTGTACTGACACATATA
Source organism: Mobula hypostoma (assembly GCF_963921235.1). NCBI lineage: Eukaryota > Metazoa > Chordata > Chondrichthyes > Myliobatiformes > Myliobatidae > Mobula > Mobula hypostoma. The sequence goes on along the minus strand of NW_026948235.1, from coordinate 170,493 downwards.
CACTCAGAGACCTGTCTGTACACTGGGCTGCTGTGTGTACAGACACAGATACACGCAGAGACCTGTCTGTACAGTGAGGTGGTGTGTGTAGAGACACATATACACTCAGAAACCTGTCTATACACTCAGCTGGTGGGTGTACGGACACAGATAGACTCAGAGACCCGTCTAAACACTCAGCTAGTGTGTGTACAGACACAGATACACTCAGAGTCCTGACTATTAACTGGGCTGGTGTGTGTACAGACACAGATACACTCATAGTCCCATCCATACACTCAGAGTGTGTGTTTACTGACACAGATACACTCAGAGACCTGTCTATCCTCACTCAGTTGGTGTATGCACAGAGATAGATACACTCAGAGACCTGTCTATCCCCATTTAGCTGCTGTGTGTATAGACACAGAGATAGATACACTCAGAGACCTGTCTATCCCCATTTAGCTGCTGTGTGTATAGACACAGATAGACTCAGAGTTCTGTCTATACACTCAGCTGGGGTGTGTACAGACACAGATACACTCAGAGATCCGTCTAAACACTCAGCTGGTGTGTGTACAGACACAGATACACTCAGAGACCTGTCTATGCTCTCAGTTCGTTTGTATACAGACACAGATACATTCAGAGACCTGTCTATGCTCTCAGCTCGTGTGTGTACAGGCGCAGATACACGCAGAGACCTGTCTATACACCCAGCTGGTGTGTGTACAGACACAGATACACGCAGAGACCTGTCTATACACTCAGCTGGTGTGTGTACAGACACAGATACACACAGAGTCCTGACTATTAACTGGGCTTGTGTGTGTACAGACACAGATACACTCAGAGACCTGTCTATACACTCAGCTGGTGTGTGTACAGGCACAGATACACACAGAGAACTGTCTATACACTCAGCTGGTGTGTGTACAGACACAGATACACTCAAAGACCCGTCTAAACACTCAGCTGGTGTGTGTACAGACACAGATACACTCAGAGACCTGTCTATACACTCAGCTGGTGTGTGTACAGACACAGATACACTCAGAGACCCGTCTAAACACTCAGCTGGTGTGTGTACAGACACAGATACACTCAGAGACTAGTCTACACACTCAACTGGTGTGTGTACAGACACGGATACAATCACAGACCTAACTATCCCCAGTCAGCTGGTGTGTGTACAGACACAGATACACTCAGAGACCCGTCTAAACACTCAGCTGGTGTGTGCAAAGACACAGATACACTCAGAGACCTGTCTATGCTCTCAGTTCGTGTGTGTACAGACACAGATACATTCAGAGAAATGTCTATGCTCTCAGCTCGTGTGTGTACAGGCACAGATACACTCAGAGACCCGTCTATACACTCAGCTGGTGTGAGTACAGACACATATACACTCAGAGACCTGTCTGTACACAGGGCTTGTGTGTGTACAGACACAGATACACGCAGAGTCCTGACTATTAACTGGGCTGGTGTGTGTACAGACACAGATACACTCAGAGACCTGTCTATCCGCACTCAGCTGGTGTGTGTAAAGACACAGATAGACTCAGAGACCAGTATATGCACTCAGCTAAAGTGTATTTGGACAAAGACACACTCAGAGACCCATCTATACACTCAGCTAGTGTGTGCACAGACTCAGAAACACTGAGTGACCTGCCTTTAGCCACTCAGCTGGTGTGTGCAAAGACACAGATACACTCAGAGACCAGTCTATCCCCAGTTAGCTGGTGTGTGTACAAACACAGATTTACTCAGAGACCTGTCTATCCCCATTCAACTGGTATGTGTACTGACACATATACACTCAGAGACCTGTCAGTACACTGGGCTGCTGTGTGTACAGACACAGATACACGCAGAGACTTGTCTGTACAGTGAGGTGGTGTGTGTAGAGACACATATACACTCAGAAACCTGTCTATACACTCAGCTGGTGGGTGTACGGACACAGATAGACTCAGAGACCCGTCTAAACACTCAGCTAGTGTGTGTACAGACACAGATACACTCAGAGTCCTGACTATTAACTGGGCTGGTGTGTGTACAGACACAGATACACTCATAGTCCCATCCATACACTCAGATGGTGTGTGTACTGACACAGATACACTCAGAGATCCGTCTATACACTTAGCTGGTGTGAGTACAGACACATATACACTCAGAGACCTGTCTGTACACAGGGCTGGTGTGTGTGCAGACACAGATACACTCAGAGTCCCGTCTAAACACTCAGCTGGTGTGTGTACAGACACAGATACACTCAGAGACCAGTCTACACACTCAACTGGTGTGTGTACAGACACGGATACAATCACAGACCTAACTATCCCCACTCAGTTGCTGTGTGTAGAGACAAAGATACACTCAGAGACCCGTCTATACACTCAGCTAGTGTGTGTAAAGACACAGATAGACTCAGAGACCAGTATATGCACTCAGCTAATGTGTATTGGGACAAAGATACACTCAGAGACCCGTCTATACACTCAGCTGGTGTGTGTACAGACTCAGAAACACTGAGTGACCTGCCTTTAGCCACTCAGCTGGTGTGTGCAAAGACACAGATACACTCAGTGACGTGTCCATACACTCAGCTGGTGTGTGTGCAGACACAGATGCACTCAGAGACTTGTCGATTCACTCATCTGGTGTGTGTACAGACACAGATACACTCAGAGACCTGTCTATCCCCAGTTAGCTGGTGTGTGTACAAACACAGATATACTCAGAGACCTGTCTATCAACATTCAACTGGTATGTGTACTGACACATATGCACTCAGAGACTTGTCTGTACACTGGGCTGGTGTGTGTACAGACACAGATACACGCAGAGACCTGTCTGTACAGTGAGGTGGTGTGTGTAGAGACACAGATACACTCAGAGACCTGTCTATACACTCAGCTGGTCGGTGTACGGACACAGATAGACTCAGAGACCCGTCTAAACACTCAGCTAGTGTGTGTACAGACACAGATACACTGAGAGTCCTGTCGATAACTCAGCTGTTGTTTCTACAGACACAGATACACTCAGAAACCTGTTTGTACACTCAGCTGGTGTGTGTACAGACACAGATACACTCAGAGTCCTGACTATTAACTGGGCTGGTGTGTGTACAGACACAGATACACTCACAGTCCCATCCATACACTCAGATGGTGTGTGTGCTGGCACAGATACACTCAGAGACCAGTCTATCCTCACTCAGTTGGTGTATGCACAGAGATAGATACACTCAGAGACCTGTCTATCCCCATTTAGCTGCTGTGTGTATAGACACAGATAGACTCAGAGTTCTGTCTATACACTCAGCTGGTGTGTGTAAAGACACAGATACACTCAGAGACCCGTCTAAACACTCAGCTGGTGTGTGTACAGACACAGATACACTCAGAGACCTGTCTATCCCCACTCAGCTGGTCTGTGTACAGACACAGACTCAGAGACCCGTCTAAACACTCAGCTGGTGTGTGTACAGACACAGATACACTCAGAGACCCGTCTAAACACTCAACTGGTGTGTGTACAGACACAGATACACTCAGACACGAGTCTACACACTCAACTGGTGTGTGTACAGACACAGATACAATCACAGACCTAACTATCCCCACTCAGTTGCTGTGTGTAGAGACAAAGATACACTCAGAGACCCGTCTATACACTCAGCTGGTGTGTGTAAAGACACAGATTGACTCAGAGACCAGTATATGCACTCAGCTAATGTGTATTTGGACAAAGATACACTCAGAGACCCGTCTATACACTCAGTTGGTGTGTGTACAGACTCAGAAACACTGAGAGACCTGCCTTTAGCCACTCAGCTGGTGTGTGCAAAGACACAGATACACTCAGTGACCTGTCCATACACTCAGCTGGTGTGTGTGCAGACACAGATACACTCAGAGACCAGTCTATCCCCAGTTAGCTGGTGTGTGTACAAACACAGATATACTCAGAGACCTGTCTATCCCCATTCAACTGGTATGTGTACTGACACATATACACTCAGAGACCTGTCTGTACACTGGGCTGCTGTGTGTACAGACACAGATACACGCAGAGACCTGTCTGTACAGTGAGGTGGTGTGTGTAGAGACACATATACACTCAGAAACCTGTCTATACACTCAGCTGGTGGGTGTACGGACACAGATAGACTCAGAGACCCGTCTAAACACTCAGCTAGTGTGTGTACAGACACAGATACACTCAAAGTCCTGACTATTAACTGGGCTGGTGTGTGTACAGACACAGATACACTCATAGTCCCATCCATACACTCAGAGTGTGTGTTTACTGACACAGATACACTCAGAGACCTGTCTATCCTCACTCAGTTGGTGTATGCACAGAGATAGATACACTCAGAGACCTGTCTATCCCCATTTAGCTGCTGTGTGTATAGACACAGATAGACTCAGAGTTCTGTCTATACACTCAGCTGGGGTGTGTACAGACACAGATACACTCAGAGATCCGTCTAAACACTCAGCTGGTGTGTGTACAGACACAGATACACTCAGAGACCTGTCTATGCTCTCAGTTCGTTTGTATACAGACACAGATACATTCAGAGACCTGTCTATGCTCTCAGCTCGTGTGTGTACAGGCGCAGATACACGCAGAGACCTGTCTATACACCCAGCTGGTGTGTGTACAGACACAGATACACGCAGAGACCTGTCTATACACTCAGCTGGTGTGTGTACAGACACAGATAAACACAGAGACCTGTCTATACACTCAGCTGGTGTGTGTACAGACACAGATACACTCAAAGACCCGTCTAAACACTCAGCTGGTGTGTGTACAGACACAGATACACTCAGTGACCTGTCTATACACTCAGCTGGTGTGTGTACAGACACAGATACACTCAGAGACCCGTCTAAACACTCAGCTGGTGTGTGTACAGTCACAGATACACTCAGAGACTAGTCTACACACTCAACTGGTGTGTGTACAGACACGGATACAATCACAGACCTAACTATCCCCAGTCAGCTGGTGTGTGTACAGACACAGATACACTCAGAGACCCGTCTAAACACTCAGCTGGTGTGTGCAAAGACACAGATACACTCAGAGACCTGTCTATGCTCTCAGTTCGTGTGTGTACAGACACAGATACATTCAGAGAAATGTCTATGCTCTCAGCTCGTGTGTGTACAGGCACAGATACACTCAGAGACCCGTCTATACACTCAGCTGGTGTGAGTACAGACACATATACACTCAGAGACCTGTCTGTACACAGGGCTTGTGTGTGTACAGACACAGATACACGCAGAGTCCTGACTATTAACTGGGCTGGTGTGTGTACAGACACAGATACACTCAGAGACCTGTCTATCCGCACTCAGCTGGTGTGTGTAAAGACACAGATAGACTCAGAGACCAGTATATGCACTCAGCTAAAGTGTATTTGGACAAAGACACACTCAGAGACCCATCTATACACTCAGCTAGTGTGTGCACAGACTCAGAAACACTGAGTGACCTGCCTTTAGCCACTCAGCTGGTGTGTGCAAAGACACAGATACACTCAGAGACCAGTCTATCCCCAGTTAGCTGGTGTGTGTACAAACACAGATTTACTCAGAGACCTGTCTATCCCCATTCAACTGGTATGTGTACTGACACATATACACTCAGAGACCTGTCAGTACACTGGGCTGCTGTGTGTACAGACACAGATACACGCAGAGACTTGTCTGTACAGTGAGGTGGTGTGTGTAGAGACACATATACACTCAGAAACCTGTCTATACACTCAGCTGGTGGGTGTACGGACACAGATAGACTCAGAGACCCGTCTAAACACTCAGCTAGTGTGTGTACAGACACAGATACACTCAGAGTCCTGACTATTAACTGGGCTGGTGTGTGTACAGACACAGATACACTCATAGTCCCATCCATACACTCAGATGGTGTGTGTACTGACACAGATACACTCAGAGACCTGTCTATCCTCACTCAGTTGGTGTATGCACAGAGATAGATACACTCAGAGACCTGTCTATCCCCATTTAGCTGCTGTGTGTATAGACACAGATAGACTCAGAGTTCTGTCTATACACTCAGCTGGGGTGTGTACAGACACAGATACACTCAGAGATCCGTCTAAACACTCAGCTGGTGTGTGTACAGACACAGATACACTCAGAGACCTGTCTATGCTCTCAGTTCGTTTGTGTACAGACACAGATACATTCAGAGACCTGTCTATGCTCTCAGCTCGTGTGTGTACAGGCACAGATACACGCAGAGGCCTGTCTATACACCCAGCTGGTGTGTGTACAGACACAGATACACGCAGAGACCTGTCTATACACTCAGCTGGTGTGTGTACAGACACAGATACACTCAGAGACCTGTCAGTACACTGGGCTGCTGTGTGTACAGACCCAGATACACGCAGAGACTTGTCTGTACAGTGAGGTGGTGTGTGTAGAGACACATATACACTCAGAAACCTGTCTATACACTCAGCTGGTGGGTGTACAGACACAGATACACTCAGAGTCCTGACTATTAACTGGGCTGGTGTGTGTACAGACACAGATACACTCATAGTCCCATCCATACACTCAGATGGTGTGTGTACTGACACAGATACACTCAGAGACCTGTCTATCCTCACTCAGTTGGTGTATGCACAGAGATAGATACACTCAGAGACCTGTCTATCCCCATTTAGCTGCTGTGTGTATAGACACAGATAGACTCAGAGTTCTGTCTATACACTCAGCTGGGGTGTGTACAGACACAGATACACTCAGAGATCCGTCTAAACACTCAGCTGGTGTGTGTACAGACACAGATACACTCAGAGACCTGTCTATGCTCTCAGTTCGTTTGTGTACAGACACAGATACATTCAGAGACCTGTCTATGCTCTCAGCTCGTGTGTGTACAGGCACAGATACATGCAGAGGCCTGTCTATACACCCAGCTGGTGTGTGTACAGACACAGATACACGCAGAGACCTGTCTATACACTCAGCTGGTGTGTGTACAGACACAGATACACACAGAGTCCTGACTATTAACTGGGCTTGTGTGTGTACAGACACAGATACACTCAGAGACCTGTCTATACACTCAGCTGGTGTGTGTACAGGCACAGATACACACAGAGACCTGTCTATACACTCAGCTGGTGTGTGTACAGACACAGATACACTCAGAGACCCGTCTAAACACTCAGCTGGTGTGTGTACAGACACAGATACACTCAGAGACCTGTCTATACACTCAGCTGGTGTGTGTACAGACACAGATACACTCAGAGACCCGTCTAAACACTCAGCTGGTGTGTGTACAGACACAGATACACTCAGAGACTAGTCTACACGCTCAACTGGTGTGTGTACAGACACGGATACAATCACAGACCTAACTATCCCCACTCAGCTGGTGTGTGTACAGACACAGATACACTCAGAGACCCGTCTAAACACTCAGCTTGTGTGTGCAAAGACACAGATACACTCAGAGACCTGTCTATGCTCTCAGTTCGTGTGTGTACAGACACAGATACATTCAGAGAACTGTCTATGCTCTCAGCTCGTGTGTGTACAGGCACAGATACACTCAGAGACCCGTCTATACACTCAGCTGGTGTGAGTACAGACACATATACACTCAGAGACCTGTCTGTACACAGGGCTTGTGTGTGTACAGACACAGATACACGCAGAGTCCTGACTATTAACTGGGCTGGTGTGTGTACAGACACAGATACACTCAGAGTCCTGTCTATCCGCACTCAGCTGGTGTGTGTAAAGACACAGATAGACTCAGAGACCAGTATATGCACTCAGCTAAAGTGTATTTGGACAAAGACACACTCAGAGACCCATCTATACACTCAGCTGGTGTGTGCACAGACTCAGAAACACTGAGTGACCTGCCTTTAGCCACTCAGCTGGTGTGTGCAAAGACACAGATACACTCAGTGAACTGTCCATACACTCACATGGTGTGTGTGCAGACACAGATACACTCAGAGACATGTCGATTCACTCATCTGGTGTGTGTACAAACACAGATATACTCAGAGACCTGTCTATCAACATTCAACTGGTATGTGTACTGACACATATACACTCAGAGACTTGTCTGTACACTGGGCTGGTGTGTGTACAGACACAGATACACGCAGAGACCTGTCTGTACAGTGAGGTGGTGTGTGTAGAGACACAGATACACTCAGAGACCTGTCTATACACTCAGCTGGTGGGTGTACGGACACAGATAGACTCAGAGACCCGTCTAAACACTCAGCTAGTGTGTGTACAGACACAGATACACACAGAGTCCTGTCGATAACTCAGCTGTTGTTTATACAGACACAGATACACTCAGAAACCTGTTTGTACACTCAGCTGGTGTGTGTACAGACACAGATACACTCAGAGTCCTGAATATTAACTGGGCTGGTGTGTGTACAGACACACATACACTCATAGTCCCATCCATACACTCAGATGGTGTGTGTGCTGACACAGATACACTCAGAAACCTGTCTATACTCACTCAGTTGGTGTATGCACAGAGATAGATACACTTAGAAACCTGTCTATCCCCATTTAGCTGCTGTGTGTATAGACACAGATAGACTCAGAGTTCTGTCTATACACTCAGCTGGTGTGTGTACAGACACAGATACACTCAGAGTCTTGACTATTAACTGGGCTGGTGTGTGTACAGACACAGATACACTCAGAGACCTGTCTATCCCCACTCAGCTGGTGGGTGTACAGACACAGATAGACTCAGAGACCCGTCTAAACACTCAGCTGGTGTGTGTACAGACACAGATACACTCAGAGACCTGTCTATGCTCTCAGTTCATGTGTGTACAGACACAGATACACTCAGAGACCTGTCTATCCCCACTCAGCTGGTGAGTGTACAGACACAGATAGACTCAGAGACCCGTCTAAACACTCAGCTGGTGTGTGTACAGACACAGATACACTCAGAGACCTGTCTATGCTCTCAGCTCGTGTGTGTACAGGCACAGATATACGCAGAGACCTCTCTATACACTCAGCTGGTGTGTGTACAGACACAGATACACTCAGAGACCCGTCTATACACTCAGCTGGTGTGAGTACAGACACATATACACTCAGACACCTGCCTGTACACTGGGCTGGTGTGTGTACAGACACAGATACACGCAGAGACCTGTCTGTACAGTGAGGTGGTGTATGTAGAGACATAGATACACTCAGAGACCTGTCTATACACTCAGCTGGTGTGTGTACAGACACAGATACACTCAGAGTCCTGACTATTAACTGGGCTGGTGTGTGTACAGACACAGATACACTCATAGTCCCATCCATACACTCAGATGGTGTGTGTACTGACACAGATACACTCAGAGACCTGTCTATCCTCACTCAGTTGGTGTATGCACAGAGATAGATACACTCAGAGACCTGTCTATCCCCATTTAGCTGCTGTGTGTATAGACACAGATAGACTCAGAGTTCTGTCTATACACTCAGCTGGGGTGTGTACAGACACAGATACACTCAGAGATCCGTCTAAACACTCAGCTGGTGTGTGTACAGACACAGATACACTCAGAGACCTGTCTATGCTCTCAGTTCGTTTGTGTACAGACACAGATACATTCAGAGACCTGTCTATGCTCTCAGCTCGTGTGTGTACAGGCACAGATACACGCAGAGGCCTGTCTATACACCCAGCTGGTGTGTGTACAGACACAGATACACGCAGAGACCTGTCTATACACTCAGCTGGTGTGTGTACAGACACAGATACACTCAGAGACCTGTCAGTACACTGGGCTGCTGTGTGTACAGACCCAGATACACGCAGAGACTTGTCTGTACAGTGAGGTGGTGTGTGTAGAGACACATATACACTCAGAAACCTGTCTATACACTCAGCTGGTGGGTGTACGGACACAGATAGACTCAGAGACCCGTCTAAACACTCAGCTAGTGTGTGTACAGACACAGATACACTCAGAGTCCTGACTATTAACTGGGCTGGTGTGTGTACAGACACAGATACACTCATAGTCCCATCCATACACTCAGATGGTGTGTGTACTGACACAGATACACTCAGAGACCTGTCTATCCTCACTCAGTTGGTGTATGCACAGAGATAGATACACTCAGAGACCTGTCTATCCCTATTTAGCTGCTGTGTGTATAGACACAGATAGACTCAGAGTTCTGTCTATACACTCAGCTGGGGTGTGTACAGACACAGATACACTCAGAGATCCGTCTAAACACTCAGCTGGTGTGTGTACAGACACAGATACACTCAGAGACCTGTCTATGCTCTCAGTTCGTTTGTGTACAGAGACAGATACATTCAGAGACCTGTCTATGCTCTCAGCTCGTGTGTGTACAGGCACAGATACACGCAGAGGCCTGTCTATACACCCAGCTGGTGTGTGTACAGACACAGATACACGCAGAGACCTGTCTATACACTCAGCTGGTGTGTGTACAGACACAGATACACACAGAGTCCTGACTATTAACTGGGCTTGTGTGTGTACAGACACAGATACACTCAGAGACCTGTCTATACACTCAGCTGGTGTGTGTACAGGCACAGATACACACAGAGACCTGTCTATACACTCAGCTGGTGTGTGTACAGACACAGATACACTCAGAGACCCGTCTAAACACTCAGCTGGTGTGTGTACAGACACAGATACACTCAGAGACCTGTCTATACACTCAGCTGGTGTGTGTACAGACACAGATACACTCAGAGACCCGTCTAAACACTCAGCTGGTGTGTGTACAGACACAGATACACTCAGAGACTAGTCTACACGCTCAACTGGTGTGTGTACAGACACGGATACAATCACAGACCTAACTATCCCCACTCAGCTGGTGTGTGTACAGACACAGATACACTCAGAGACCCGTCTAAACACTCAGCTTGTGTGTGCAAAGACACAGATACACTCAGAGACCTGTCTATGCTCTCAGTTCGTGTGTGTACAGACACAGATACATTCAGAGAACTGTCTATGCTCTCAGCTCGTGTGTGTACAGGCACAGATACACTCAGAGACCCGTCTATACACTCAGCTGGTGTGAGTACAGACACATATACACTCAGAGACCTGTCTGTACACAGGGCTTGTGTGTGTACAGACACAGATACACGCAGAGTCCTGACTATTAACTGGGCTGGTGTGTGTACAGACACAGATACACTCAGAGTCCTGTCTATCCGCACTCAGCTGGTGTGTGTAAAGACACAGATAGACTCAGAGACCAGTATATGCACTCAGCTAAAGTGTATTTGGACAAAGACACACTCAGAGACCCATCTATACACTCAGCTGGTGTGTGCACAGACTCAGAAACACTGAGTGACCTGCCTTTAGCCACTCAGCTGGTGTGTGCAAAGACACAGATACACTCAGTGAACTGTCCATACACTCACATGGTGTGTGTGCAGACACAGATACACTCAGAGACATGTCGATTCACTCATCTGGTGTGTGTACAAACACAGATATACTCAGAGACCTGTCTATCAACATTCAACTGGTATGTGTACTGACACATATACACTCAGAGACTTGTCTGTACACTGGGCTGGTGTGTGTACAGACACAGATACACGCAGAGACCTGTCTGTACAGTGAGGTGGTGTGTGTAGAGACACAGATACACTCAGAGACCTGTCTATACACTCAGCTGGTGGGTGTACGGACACAGATAGACTCAGAGACCCGTCTAAACACTCAGCTAGTGTGTGTACAGACACAGATACACACAGAGTCCTGTCGATAACTCAGCTGTTGTTTATACAGACACAGATACACTCAGAAACCTGTTTGTACACTCAGCTGGTGTGTGTACAGACACAGATACACTCAGAGTCCTGAATATTAACTGGGCTGGTGTGTGTACAGACACACATACACTCATAGTCCCATCCATACACTCAGATGGTGTGTGTGCTGACACAGATACACTCAGAAACCTGTCTATACTCACTCAGTTGGTGTATGCACAGAGATAGATACACTTAGAAACCTGTCTATCCCCATTTAGCTGCTGTGTGTATAGACACAGATAGACTCAGAGTTCTGTCTATACACTCAGCTGGTGTGTGTACAGACACAGATACACTCAGAGTCTTGACTATTAACTGGGCTGGTGTGTGTACAGACACAGATACACTCAGAGACCTGTCTATCCCCACTCAGCTGGTGGGTGTACAGACACAGATAGACTCAGAGACCCGTCTAAACACTCAGCTGGTGTGTGTACAGACACAGATACACTCAGAGACCTGTCTATGCTCTCAGTTCATGTGTGTACAGACACAGATACACTCAGAGACCTGTCTATCCCCACTCAGCTGGTGAGTGTACAGACACAGATAGACTCAGAGACCCGTCTAAACACTCAGCTGGTGTGTGTACAGACACAGATACACTCAGAGACCTGTCTATGCTCTCAGCTCGTGTGTGTACAGGCACAGATATACGCAGAGACCTCTCTATACACTCAGCTGGTGTGTGTACAGACACAGATACACTCAGAGACCCGTCTATACACTCAGCTGGTGTGAGTACAGACACATATACACTCAGACACCTGCCTGTACACTGGGCTGGTGTGTGTACAGACACAGATACACGCAGAGACCTGTCTGTACAGTGAGGTGGTGTATGTAGAGACACAGATACACTCAGAGACCTGTCTATACACTCAGCTGGTGTGTGTACAGACACAGATACACTCAGAGTCCTGACTATTAACTGGGCTGGTGTGTGTACAGACACAGATACACTCATTGTCCCATCCATACACTCAGATGGTGTGTATACTGACACAGATACACTCAGAGACCTGTCTATCCTCACTCAGTTGGTGTATGCACAGAGATAGATACACGCAGAGATCTGTCTATCCCCATTTAGCTGCTGTGTGTATAGACACAGATAGACTCAGAGTTCTGTCTATACACTCAGCTGGTGTGTGTAAAGACACAGATACACTCAGAGACCCGTCTAAACACTCAGCTGGTGTGTGTACAGACACAGATACACTCAGAGACCTGTCTATCCGCACTCAGCTGGTGTGTGTAAAGACACAGATAGACTCAGAGACCAGTATATGCACTCAGTTAAAGTGTATTTGGACAAAGACACACTCAGAGACCCATCTATACACTCAGCTGGTGTGTGCACAGACTCAGAAACACTGAGTGACCTGCCTTTAGCCACTCAGCTGGTGTGTGCAAAGACACAGATACACTCAGTGACGTGTACATACACTCAGATGGTGTGTGTGCAGACACAGATACACTCAGAGACATGTCGATTCACTCATCTCGTGTGTGTACAGACACAGATACACTCAGAGACCTGTCTATCCCCAGTTAGCTGGTGTGTGTACAAACACAGATATACTCAGAGACCTGTCTATCCCCATTCAACTGGTATGTGTACTGACACATATACACTCAGAGACCTGTCTGTACACTTGGCTGGTGTATGTACAGACACAGATACACACAGAGACCTGTCTGTACAGTGAGGTGGTGTGTGTACTGACAGAGATACACTCAGAGACCTGTCTATAACTCAGCTGTTGTTTATGCAGACACAGATGCACTCAGAAACCTGTTTGTACACTCAGCTGGTGTGTGTACTGACAGAGATACATCAGAGTCCTGATTATTAACTGGGCTGGTGTGTGTACAGACACAGATACACTCAGAGACCCGTCTAAACACTCAGCTGGTGTGTGTACAGACACAGATACACTCAGAGACCTGTCTATCCGCACTCAGCTGGTGTGTGTAAAGACACAGATAGACTCAGAGACCAGTATATGCACTCAGCTAAAGTGTATTTGGACAAAGACACACTCAGAGACCCATCTATACACTCAGCTGGTGTGTGCACAGACTCAGAAACACTGAGTGACCTGCCTTTAGCCACTCAGCTGGTGTGTGCAAAGACACAGATACACTCAGTGACGTGTCCATACACTCAGATGGTGTGTGTGCAGACACAGATACACTCAGAGACATGTCGATTCACTCATCTGGTGTGTGTACAGACACAGATACACTCAGAGACCTGTCTATCCCCAGTTAGCTGGTGTGTGTACAAACACAGATATACTCAGAGACCTGTCTATCCCCATTCAAATGGTATGTGTACTGACACATATACACTCAGAGACCTGTCTGTACACTGGGCTGGTGTATGTACAGACACAGATACACACAGAGACCTGTCTGTACAGTGAGGTGGTGTGTGTACTGACACAGATACACTCAGAGACCTGTCTATAACTCAGCTGTTGTTTATACAGACACAGATGCACTCAGAAACCTGTTTGTACACTCAGCTGGTGTGTGTACTGACAGAGATACATCAGAGTCCTGATTATTAACTGGGCTGGTGTGTGTACAGACACAGATACACTCATAGTCCCATCCATACACTCAGATGGTGTGTGTACTGACACAGATACACTCAGAGACCTGTCTATCCTCAATCAGTTGGTGTATGCACAGAGATAGATACACTCAGAGACCTGTCTATCCCCATTTAGCTGCTGTGTGTATAGACACAGATAGACTCAGAGTTCTGTCTATACACTCAGCTGGTGTGTGTACAGACACAGACACACTCAGAGACCCGTCTAAACACTAAGCTGGTGTGTGTACAGACACAGATACACTCAGAGACCTGTCTATCCCCACTCAGCTGGTGTGTGTACAGACACAGATAGACTCAGAGACCCGTCTAAACACTCAGCTGGTGTGAGTACAGACACATATACACTCATAGACCTGTCTGTACACTGGCTGGTGTGTGTACAGACACAGATACACGTAGAGACCTGCCTGTACAGTGAGGTGGTGTGTGTAGAGACACAGATACACTCAGAGACCTGTCTATACACTCAGCTGGTGTGTGTACAGACACAGATACACTCAGAGTCCTGACTATTAACTGGGCTGGTGTGTGTACTGACAAAGATACACTCATAGTCCCATCCATACACTCAGATGGTGTGTGTACTGACACAGATACACTCAGAGACCTGTCTATCCTCACTCAGTTGGTGTATGCACAGAGATAGATACACTCAGAGACCTGTCTATCCCCATTTAGCTGCTGTGTGTATAGACACAGATAGACTCAGAGTTCTGTCTATACACTCAGCTGGTGTGTGTACAGACACAGATACACTCAGAGATCCGTCTAAACACTCAGCTGGTGTGTGTACAGACACAGATACACTCAGAGACCCGTCTAAACACTCAGCTGGTGTGTGTACACAACACAGATACAATTAGAGACCAGACTATACACTCAGCTGGTGTGTGTACAGACACAGATAAACTCAGAGACCCCTCTATCGCCACTTAGCTGGTGAGTGTACAAACACAGATATACTCAGATAACTGTCTATCTCCAGTCAACTGGTGTGTGTACAGACACAGATACAATCACAGAACTGACTATCCCCACTGAGCTGCTGTGTGTACAGAGAAAGATGCAGTCAGAGACCCATCTATACACACAGCTGGTGTGTGTACAGACACAGATACACTCAGAGACCCGTCTATTCACTCAGCTGGTCTGAGTAAAGACACATATACCCTCAGAGACCTGTCTGTATACTGGGCTGGTGTGTGTACAGACACAGATACACTCAGAGACCTGTCTATACCCTCAGCTGGTTTGTGTACAGACACAGATATACTCAGAGACCTGTCTATACACTCAGCTGGTGTGTGTACAGACACAGATAAACTCTGAGTCCCGTATCCCCACTCAGCTGCTGTTGTGTACAGACACAGATACTCTCAGAGACTTGTCAATAAACTCAGCCTGTGTGTGTACAGACACTGATAGACTCAGATGCCTGTATATCCCCACTCAGCTGCTGTGTCCGCAGACACAGACATACTCAGAGGCCTCGCTATCCCCGCTCAGCTGATGTTTGTACAGACACAGATACAATCAGAAACCTGTCTGTACACTCAGCTGGTGTGTGTACAGACACAGATACACTCAGAGACCTGTCTCTCCCTACTCAGCTGGTATGTCTACGAACACAGATATACTCAGGGACCTGTTAATCCCCACTCAGCTGGTGTGTGTACAGACACAGATACACTCAGAAACCTGTCTACTCCCACTCAGCTGGTGTGCGTACAAACACAGATACACTCAGAGACCTGTGTATACACTCAGTTGGTGTGTGTACAGACACTGATACACTATGAGGCCCCTCTATCCCCACTTAGCTGGTGTGTGTACTTACAGAGATATACTTAGTCGCCTGTCTTTCCCCACTGAGCTGGTGTGTGTACAGACACAGATACACTCAGACACCTGTGTATACACTCAGCTCGTGTGTGTACAGACACAGATACACTCAGAGACCTGTCTATCCCCACTTAGCTGGTGTGTGTACAAACACAGATATACTCAGAGACCTGTCTATCCCCATTCAACTGGTATGTGTACAGACACATATACACTCAGAGACCTGTCTGTACACTCGGCTGGTGTGTGTACAGACACAGATACATGCAGAGACCTGTCTGTACAGTGAGGTAGTGTGTGTAGAGACACAGATACACTCAGAGACCTGTCTATACTCTCAGCTGGTGTGTGTACGGACACAGATAGACTCAGAGACCCGTCTAAACACTGAGCTAGTGTGTGTACAGACAGAGATACACTCAGAGTCCTGTCTATAACTCAGTTGTTGTTTATACAGACACAGATACACTCAGAAACCTGTTTGTACACTCAGCTGGTGTGTGTACAGACACAGATACACTCAGAGACCTGTCTGTACTCTCAGTTGGCGTGTGTACAGGCACAGATACACTCAGAGACCCATCTACACTCTCAACTTGTGTGTGTACAGACACAGATACAATCACAGACCTGACTATCCCCACTCAGCTGTTGTGTGTACAGACAGATACAGTCAGAGACCCATCTATACACACAGCTGGTGTGTGTACAGACACAGATACACTCAGAGACCTGTATCTGTGTCTGTACACACACCAGCTGAGGGTATAGACCCGTCTAAACACTCAGCTGGTGTGTGTACAGACACAGATAGACTCAGAGTCCTGTCTATAACACAGCTGCTGTTTATACAGAGACAGTTACACTCAGAAACCTGTCTGTACACTCAGCTGGTGTGTGTACAGACACAGATACACTCAGAGACCCGTCTAAACACTCAGCTGGTCTGTGTACAGACACAGATACACTCAGAGACCCGTCTAAACACTCAGCTGGTGTGTGTACAGACACAGATACACTCAGAGACCGGACTATACACTCAGCTGGTGTGTGTACAGACACAGATAAACTCAGAGACCCCTCTATCGCCACTTAGCTGGTGTGTGTACAAACACAGATATACTCAGATAACTGTCTATCTCCAGTCAACTGGTGTGTGTACAGACACAGATACAATCACAGAACTGACTATCCCCACTGAGCTGCTGTGTGTACAGAGAAAGATGCAGTCAGAGACCCGTCTATACACACAGCTGGTGTGTGTACAGACACAGATACACTCAGAGACCGGTCTATACACTCAGCTGGTGTGTGTACAGGCACAGATACACTCAGAGACCGGTCTATACACTCAGCTGGTGTGTGTACAGGCACAGATACACACAGAGACCCGTCTACACACTCAACTGGTGTGAGTACAGACACAGATACACACAGAGACCCGTCTACACACTCAGCTGGTGAGTGTTCAGACACAGATACACTCAGAGACCTGTCAATACACTCAGATGGTGTGTGTACAGACATAGATACACTCAGAGTCCTGTGTATACACTCAGCTTGTGTGTGTACAGACATAGATACACTCAGAGACCCCTCTATCGCCACTCAGCTGGTGTGTGTACAAACACAGATATACTCAGAGACCTGTCTATCCCCATTCAACTGGTGTGCGTACAGACACAGACACACTCAGAGACCCGTCTATACACTCAGCTGGTCTGAGTACAGACACATATACACTCAGAGACCTGTCTGTATACTGAGCTGGTGTGTGTACAGACACAGATACACTCAGAGACCTGTCTATACCCTCAGCTGGTTTGTGTACAGACACAGATATACTCAGAGACCTGTTTATACACTCAGCTGGTGTGTGTACAGACACAGATAAACTCTGAGTCCCGTATCCCCACTCAGCTGCTGTTGTGTACAGACACAGATACTCTCAGAGACTTGTCAATACACTCACTCAGCCTGTGTGTCTACAGACACTGATAGACTCAGATGCCTGTATATCCCCACTCAGCTGCTGTGTCCGCAGACACAGACATACTCAGAGGCCTGTCTATCCCCGCTCAGCTGATGTTTGTACAGACACAGATACAATCAGAAACCTGTCTGTACACTCAGCTGGTGTGTGTACAGACACAGATACACTCAGAGACCTGTCTCTCCCTACTCAGCTGGTATGTCTACGAACACAGATATACTCAGGGACCTGTTAATCCCCACTCAGCTGGTGTGTGTACGGACACAGATACACTCAGAAACCTGTCTACTCCCACTCAGCTGGTGTGCGTACAAACACAGATACACTCAGAGACCTGGGTATACACTCAGCTGGTGTGTGTACAGACACTGATACACTATGAGGCCCCTCTATCCCCACTTAGCTGGTGTGTGTACTTACAGAGATATACTTAGTCGCCTGTGTTTCCCCACTGAGCTGGTGTGTGTACAGACACAGATACACTCAGACACCTGTGTATACACTCAGCTCGTGTGTGTACAGACACAGATACACTCAGAGAGCTGTCTATACACTCAGCTGGTGTGTCTATAGACACAGATTCACTCAGAGACCTGTCTATACACTCAGCTGGTGAGTGTTCAGACACAGATACAGTCAGAGACCTGTCTATCCACGCTCCCCTGTTGTGTGTACAGACACATATACACTCAGAGACGTGTCTATGCCAACTCAGCTGGTGTGTCTACAGACACAGATACACTCAGAGACCTCTCTTTCCCCACTCAAATGGTGTGTGTACAGAGACAGCTACACTGAGACAAACTGTCTATCTCCACTCAGCAGATGTGTGTACACACACAGATACACTCAGACGCCCATCTATCCTCACACAGCTGGTGTGTGTACAGACACAGGTACACTCTGAGGCCCCTCTATCCCCACTTAGCTGGTGTGTGTACAGACGCAGACACACTAAGAGACCTGTTTATCCTCACTCAGCTGGTGTGCGTACAGACATAGATAGACTCAGACACCTGTCTATCCCTACTCAGCTGGTGTGTGTACAAACACAGATACATTCAGAGACCTGTCTATCCCCACTCAGCTGGTGTGCGTACAAACACAGATACACTCAGAGACCTGTCTATCCTCATTCAGCTAGTGTGTGTACAAACACAGATACACTCTGAGACGTGACGATACACTCAGCTGGTGTGTTTACAGACACAGATAGACACAGACGCCTGTCCATCCCCACTCAGCTGGTGTGTGTACACAGATACACTCTGAGATCTGTCTATACACTCAGCTTGTGTGTGTACCGACATAGATAGACTCAGACGCCTGTCTATCCCTACTCAGCTGGTGTGTGTACAGACACAGATATACTCAGAGTCCTGTCTATACACTCAGTTGGTATGAGTACAGACACAGACACCCCTCTATCCACACTTAGCTGGTGTGTGTACAGATACCGATATACTCAGTCGCCTGTCTACACCCACTCAGCTGGTGTGTGTACAGACTCAGATATACTCAGAGACCTGCCTATTCCCACTCATCTGGTGTTTGTGCAGACACAGATACACTCAGAGACATTTCTATACACTTTGCTGGTGTGCATACAGACACAGTCAGACTCAGACACCTGTCTATTCCCACTCAGCTGGTGTGCGTACAGGCACAGATACACTCTGAGACCCGTATACCCACTCAGCTGGTGTGTGTACAGACACAGATACACTCAGAGAGCTGTCTATACACTCAGCTGGTGTGTGTACAAACACGGATAGACTCAGACACCTGTCTATCCCTACACCGCTGGTGTGTGTGTACAGACACAGATACACTCAGAGAGCTGTCTATCCCCACTTAGCTGGTGTGTGTACAAACACAGATATACTCAGAGACCTGTCTATCCCCATTCAACTGGTATGTGTACAGACACATATACACTCAGAGACCTGTCTATACCCTCAGCTGGTGTGCGTACGGACACAGATAGACTCAGAGACACGTCTAAACACTCAGTTAGTGTGTGTACAGACACAGATACACTCAGAGACCTGTCTGTACTCTCAGCTGGCGTGCGTACAGGCACAGATATACTCAGAGACTTGTCTATCCCCACTCAGCTTGTGTGTGCACAGACACAGATACACTCAGAGACGTCTATACACTCGGCTTGAGTCTGTACAGACATAGATAGATTCAGACACCTGTCTAAACCTACTCAGCTGGAGTGTGTACAGACACAGATACACTCAGAGACCCGTCTGTACACTCAACTGGTGTGTGTACAACACAGATAGACTCAGACGCCTGTCTATCCCTAATCAGCTGGTGTGTGCACAAACACAGATATACTCAGAGACCTGTCTGTCCCCACTCTGCTGGTGTGTGTACAGACACAGATACACTGACACACCTGTCTATCCCCACTCAGCCGGTGTGTGTACAGACACAGATACACTCAGAGACCTGTCTATCTCCACTCAGCTGGTGTGTGTACAGACACAGATACACTCAGAGACCCGTCTGTACACTCAGCTGGTGTGCGTACAGACACAGATACAGTCAGAGACCCATATCTCCACTCAGCTGGTGTGTGTACAGACACAGATACACTCAGAGACCTCTCTATACACTCAACTGGTGTGTGTACAGACACAGATACAGTCAGAGACCTATCTAAACACTCAGCTGCTGTGTGTACAACACAGATAGACTCAGACGCCTGTCTATCCCCAATCAACTGGTGTGTGTACAAACACAGATACACTCAGAGACCTGTCTATCCCCATACAGCTGGTGTGTGTACACACTCAGATATACTCAGAGACCTGTCTATCCTCCCTCAGCTGGTGTGTGTACAGACACATATACACTCAGAGACCTGTCTATACATTCAGCTGGTCTGCGTAGAGACACTGATATAGTCAGTGACCTGTCTTTCTCCTCTCACTGGTGTGTGTACAGACAGAGATACAGTCAGAGACCTGTCTATCCCCACTGAGCTGGTGTGTGTACACACACAGATCTACTCAGAGACCTGTCTATCTCCACTCAGGTGGTGTGCGTACAGACACAGATACACTCAGAGACCTATCAAATCACTCAACTGCTGTGTGTAGAGGCACAGATACTCTCAGAGACCTATCTAAACACTCAACTGCTGTGTGTACAACACAGATAGACTCAGACGCCTGTCTATCCCCAATCAACCGGTGTGTGTACAGACACAGATACACTCAGAGACCTGTCTATCCTCCCTCAGCTAGTGTGTGTACAGACACAGATATACTCTGAGACCCGTATCCCCACTCAGCTGATGTGTGTACAGACACAGAAACCCTCAGAGATCTGTCAATACACTCAGTTGGTGTGTGTACAGTCACAGATATACTCAACGTCTGTCTATCCCCACTCAGATGCTGTGTCCACAGACACAGATGTACTCAGAGACCTGTCTATCCTCATTCTGCTGGTGTGTGTACAGACACAGATACACTTTGAGACCTGTCTATCCCCACTCAGTTGGTGTGTGTACCCACACATATACACTCTGAGACCTGTCTATCCCCACCCAGCTGGTGCGTGTACAGACACATATACACTCAGAGACCTGTCTATACACTCAACTGGTCTGCGTAGAGGCACTGATATAGTCAGTGACCTGTCTTTCTCCTCTCAGCTGGTGTGTGTACAACAGAGATACAGTCAGAAACCTGTCTATCCCCACTGAGCTGGTTATGTACACACCGAGATATACTCAGAGACCTGTTTATCCCCACTCAGGTGGTGTGTGTACAGACACAGATACACTCAAAGACCTGTCTATGCACTCAGCTGGTATGTGTACAGACACAGACACACTCAGAGACCTAACTAAAAACTCAGCTGATGTGTGTAGAGACACAGATACACTCAGAGACCTACTTAAACACTCAACTGCTGTGTGTACAAACACTGATATACTCAGACACCTGTCTATCCCCAATCAGCTGGTGTGTGTACAGACACAGATACACTCAGAGACCTGTCTATCCCCATGCAGCTGGTGTGTGTACAGACACAGATACACTGAGACACCTGTCTATCCCCACTCAACTGGTGTGTGTACAAACACAGATATACTCAGAGACCTGTCTATCCCCACTCAGCTGGTGTGTGTACAGACACAGATACACTCAGAGACCTGTCTATCCCCACTCAGCTCGTGTGTGTACATACACAGATAGTCTCAGACGCCTGTCTATCCACACTCCCCTGTTGTGTGTACAGACACATATACACTCAGAGACGTGTCTATGCCAACTCAGCTGGTGTGTCTACAGACACAGATGCACTGAGACAATGGTCTATCCCCACTCAGCTGGTGTGTGTACAGACACAAATACACTCAGAGACCTCTCTTTCCCCACTCAGCTGGTGGTGTACAGAGACAGCTACACTGAGACAAACTGTCTATCCCCACTCAGCTGGTGTGTGTACACACACAGATACACTCAAAGACCTGTCTATACACTCAGATGGTCTGTGTAGAGACACTGATATAGTCAGTGACCTGTCTTTCTCCTCTCAACTGGTGTGTGTACAGACAGAGATACAGTCAGAGACCTGTCTATCCCCACTGAGCTGGTGTGTGTACACACACAGATATACTCAGAGACCTGTCTATCCCCACTCAGGTGGTGTGTGTACAGACACAGATACACTCAGAGACCTGTCTATCCCCACTGAGCTGGTGTGTGTACACACACAGATATACTCAGAGACCTGTCTATCCTCACTCAGGTGGTGTGTGTACAGACACAGATACACTCAGAGACCTGTCTATCTCCACTCAGCTGGTGTGTGTTGTTACGAGAATACACATAAAATTAAGATGTTTGCTGGCCTGGGCTAGCATCAGTGGCATCAGCAGTTGGTCTGCCACCTGCCCTCAGGGGAAGGAGAGATAAGGAACAATGGAGCAGCGTCTGGAGATGTGTAATGAAGGGATGTGGGAGGAAGAGCTGTCTGGAGCGGCTCCCCCCTTTGAACCCTGAACTGTTTGAAGTGATGGACAGGCGATACCCCAGCAGGGGGATAAAAAGGGACAGGTTCGCTAGGACACACACACACGCCACCCGAGGTAACGAGACCCTGGAAGCGGTACGCTTCTCACGAGTGGGTGGAAAGGTACGATCAGCGGGAACCCGGTGTGTGTCCGCCCTTGCCTGGGTGCCGGGTTCACTGCAGAGGATCGACCGCATCTGGAGGAGGGGTCACAGTCGGTGACCTCAGGTGACATCACCAAGGACCTGCCCAAAAGCTGTTTGTGAGCCATCTCGCTGGTCTGTGAGCCATCCCGCTGGTCTGTGAGTGAAGCAGTGTTCTGAATGATCAGTTGTTCCTATTCTGTCTCTCTTCCCCCACCTTGTCCATCGCCATGGCAACGATTACTGCGAACTGAACTACAAACTGGACTGAACTTTGAGTCATTTTGAAATTGGTCATTTACCCCTAGACAACGATAGAGCTTGATTGATGCTGTTATCTTAATTCTGTGCACATGTGTGGTTATTATTGTTGAATTGTTGCATTTATTATCCTTTCGATTACTGTGTTGCTTGTTTCTTTAATAAAACTTTCTTAGTTCTAGTACTCCAGACTCCAACTGAGTGATCCATTTCTGCTGGTTTGGCAACCCAGTTACGGGGTACGTAACATAAGTGGGGGCTCGTCCGGGATTTTGAACACTAAATTTGGGACGGAGTAAATTGATTGGGTTAAAATTCCCGAAAGAAAGAAAAGACAAACAGCAGAAATGGAGGTTGAGGAATTTATAAAGGCGCCGACCTTGGAGGCATTAGAGGATGCCAGGAAATCGGAATTGATAGCTGTGGCAAAACGGGTGAATCTTGCTAAGGTGAAGTCGACAATGAGGAGAGAGGAGATACACAGAGCTATTGTAGAGCACTATGTATCTAAAGGTGTGTTTCCCCAAGGTGAGCTGGGGGAGGTGTCTATTGAAAAACCTGCTGGAGACGCGGTACAGGTACAGCTTGAAAAACTGAGACTCGAGCACGAGTTCCGGGTACGGCAGTTAGAAAGGCAGGAGAAAGAGAGAGAGTTAGAAAGACAGTTGGAGAGAGAAGAGAGAGAGAGGGACAGACAGTTGGAGAGAGAGGAGAAACAGAGGGAAAGGGAATTTGAGCTGGAGAAGTTAAAGATAAGGGCCGAGCAGGGGCTCGTGCCGAACCAAGGTGGAGGGTTCCGGGCGACCCAGGAGGTTAGGCTGGTTCCCCCATTTGACGATACCGATGTGGATCGGTACTTTCTCCACTTCGAAAAAGTAGCTATAAGTCAGGACTGGCCGAGGGATAAGTGGGTTGTCTTACTTCAGAGTGTACTGAAAGGGAAAGCCCAACAAGCTTACTCAGCTTTATCCGCGGAAGATGCCCAGAAGTATGAGGTGGTGAAGGAGGCCATCCTCAGGATTTATGAGTTGGTCCCGGAGGCATACCGGCAGAGGTTCCGGAATGCGAGGAAGTAGTGGGACCGCACGTATTTGGAGTTTGCTCGTGAGATGCAAACATATTGTGAGCGTTGGTGCGCCTCGAAAGGGGTAGAGGGGGATTATGACAGACTGCTACAGCTGATCCTGATTGAGCAGTTTAAAGGTTGTGTCCCTGAGGGTATGAGACCCTACCTCGATGAGAAAGAGGCAGCCACGTTAGCCGCAACTGCTAAGTTAGCGGATGAGTATGCGTTGACGCATAAAATGAAGTTTGCCCCGAGTAAAGGCTACCAGAAGGGTAGTCAGGACGGAGGGGAGAGTCCGCCGGAAAAGTCAGAAAGTAAGCCGGGGACTAGTGAAAAGGATAAGGTAGACCGGGAGCAGTCTGGTCGGAAGTCTCCTGGAGTCGTCTGTTATAATTGTGGGAAAGTCGGACACTTTGCGTCCAGGTGCTTTGCCCCAAGGAAGGAGACGGGGAAAGGAAAAGCGGAAATTTTGAATGGCTGTATTGAGCTGTTAAGCGAACCGCTAGGGAAGGACAGGTCTGAAAAAGTCCAGGAAGGGCGCGAGAGGTTTATCTCGGCCGGACTGGTGTCAGTGAAAAAGAGGTTAAAACCAGTTCCAGTGCGGATCTGGAGAGACACGGGAGCGTGTCAGTCACTAATACTGAAGAGTGTATTAGAGTTTAGCTCAGAGACCCAGACTGGGGAGGTAGAGGTCAAAGGTGTTGGGGAAGGGACAGAGTCAGTCCCTTTGCACCAGATACATTTACAGAGCAACCTGGTCTCTGGACTAGTCACGATTGGGGTGAGGTCCGAATTACCGATGAAAGACGTGGAAGTCTTGCTCGGTAATGACATCGCCGGAGGAATCGTGTTCCCAGTCGTGAGATTGACGGGTCAGCCTGCCAGCATGGAGGCCCCGCCCGCGATGGTGAATTTGGCTGAAACATTTCTGCCAACCTTGTATGAGACAGGGTGTAGTGAGATAAGAGGTAGTGAGGGAGCTGGGACGGACGTAGCAGTAGCCAGGAAAGAATTTGTGCAGACGCAGGAGCGAGACGAGGGGCTGATGGTTTTTGCCGAGACAGCCCTCTCTGACACAGCCTTGACAAGCTATTGTGCGGAGGAGGAAGTGCTAAGGAAGAAAGGGAAATCAAGGACAGTACCCGCAGATGAGGAATGGGGGGTGGTGCAAAAGAGTTACGGGGATGAGGTTTTTAACATGGCCCACGAGGTACCCCCCGGTGGACATTTTGCGGTGCTGGGGGAAACAGTTGGTGGAATCATGAAAGAGAGTTACCGGCTGCCCAGGGGGAAGAATGTTATTGATCATGACCGACGCGAACTGAGACGGTCACAGGCTTTTGATATGCTAACAAACCTAGTCGGTGTTAGCGTGGAAATCAATGAAGCTAGGGGCCCCCTGATAAGAGAAAAGAACCATTTTGAAAAGATTAGGATGGGATCGGTCAGATGGGAGAAGGCTATTGTTTTGGCCAGGTCTACTGATAAGGTCTCTCCCTTAATCCCCGAAGGAGTAATTAAACGACTCGCACCCATGTGTTTGATTGTCCCGAGGAAATGCAAAGAACTGGGACGTTGGGTTATGTCTGTTACAATAGGGCGGCCAAGCAAACAACACCCATATTTTTCGAGTAATTCAGTGACTAAAGGGCTGATGAACACAGAGGTGTGTATTGGCAATTTAATACGGCTGTCTGAAGCCAGCGTGATAGTGAGCCTTGGAAAAAATGAATTCGGCCACACGAATGTCACTTACCTGGGAATTGTGGTGACACAGGGGCAGCTGGCAGTGATGCAAGCTACAGTGCAGGCTATCGCTGACCTCCCAACCCCGACAGACAAGAGGGCCCTCAGAAGGCTTTTGGAGATGGTGGGGTACTGCAGGAAGTTTTGCAATAACTCTGCGGTCAATACCCGTCCCCCTCCTACTAAGCCCTTGCGAGAGAAAACTGAGTCGGAATGGGACGACCCTTGTTATTGTGGTCCGGGACAAAACCAAATGAGAGGTTACATTGGTCGCAATTCATCAGTGTTTTTGGCCACTATGAAGTTTGCTGAGTTGGAGCCTGGTCACGTGTAAAAGGAACAGAAAATGTGATGACTGTCTGTCAAGGTGTTGACAGCTTCAAATTCTCTGTATTAGCTAAATAACTGTTAAAGATGTATATTGTGTATGTATCAGATAATGTAGTCATGTTTGTAATTTTTACCTCCCGGTAAAAATCCTTAAAGGGGGGAAGTGTTACGAGAATACACATAAAATTAAGATGTTTGCTGGCCTGGGCTAGCATCAGTGGCATCAGCAGTTGGTCTGCCACCTGCCCTCAGGGGAAGGAGAGATAAGGAACAATGGAGCAGCGTCTGGAGATGTGTAATGAAGGGATGTGGGAGGAAGAGCTGTCTGGAGCGGCTCCCCCCTTTGAACCCTGAACTGTTTGAAGTGATGGACAGGCGATACCCCAGCAGGGGGATAAAAAGGGACAAGTTCGCTAAGACAGACACACACGCCACCCGAGGTAACGAGACCCTGGAAGCGGTACGCTTCTCACGAGTGGGTGGAAAGGTACGATCAGCGGGAACCCGGTGTGTGTCCGCCCTTGCCTGGGTGCCGGGTTCACTGCAGAGGATCGACCGCATCTGGAGGAGGGGTCACAGTCGGTGACCTCAGGTGACATCACCAAGGACCCGCCCAAATGCTGTTTGTGAGCCATCTCGCTGGTCTGTGAGCCATCCCGCTGGTCTGTGAGTGAAGCAGTGTTCTGAATGATCAGTTGTTCCTATTCTGTCTCTCTTCCCCCACCTTGTCCATCGCCATGGCAACGATTACTGCGAACTGAACTACAAACTGGACTGAACTTTGAGTCATTTTGAAATTGGTCATTTACCCCTAGACAACGATAGAGCTTGATTGATGCTGTTATCTTAATTCTGTGCACATGTGTGGTTATCATTGTTGAATTGTTGCATTTATTATCCTTTCGATTACTGTGTTGCTTGTTTCTTTAATAAAACTTTCTTAGTTCTAGTACTCCAGACTCCAACTGAGTGATCCATTTCTGCTGGTTTGGCAACCCAGTTACGGGGTACGTAACAGTGTACAGACACAGATACACTCAGAGACCCGTCTGTACACTCAGCTGGTGTGCGTACAGACACAGATACACTCAGAGACCCATATCTCCACTCAGCTGGTGTGTGTACAGACACAGATACACTCAGAGACCTCTCTATACACTCAACTGGTGTGTGTACAGACACAGATACAGTCAGAGACCTATCTAAACACTCAGCTGCTGTGTGTACAACACAGATAGACTCAGACGCCTGTCTATCCCCAATCAACTGGTGTGTGTACAAACACAGATACACTCAGAGACCTGTCTATCCCCATACAGCTGGTGTGTGTACACACTCAGATATACTCAGAGACCTGTCTATCCTCCCTCAGCTGGTGTGTGTACAGACACATATACACTCAGAGACCTGTCTATACATTCAGCTGGTCTGCGTAGAGACACTGATATAGTCAGTGACCTGTCTTTCTCCTCTCACTGGTGTGTGCACAGACAGAGATACAGTCAGAGACCTGTCTATCCCCACTGAGCTGGTGTGTGTACACACACAGATCTACTCAGAGACCTGTCTATCTCCACTCAGTTGGTGTGCGTACAGACACAGATACACTCAGAGACCTATCAAATCACTCAACTGCTGTGTGTAGAGGCACAGATACTCTCAGAGACCTATCTAAACACTCAACTGCTGTGTGTACAACACAGATAGACTCTGAGACCCGTATCCCCACTCAGCTGATGTGTATACAGACACAGAAACCCTCAGAGATCTGTCAATACACTCAGTTGGTGTGTGTACAGTCACAGATATACTCAACGTCTGTCTATCCCCACTCAGATGCTGTGTCCACAGACACAGATGTACTCAGAGACCTGTCTATCCTCATTCTGCTGGTGTGTGTACAGACACAGATACACTTTGAGACCTGTCTATCCCCACTCAGTTGGTGTGTGTACCCACACATATACACTCTGAGACCTGTCTATCCCCACCCAGCTGGTGCGTGTACAGACACATATACACTCAGAGACCTGTCTATACACTCAACTGGTCTGCGTAGAGGCACTGATATAGTCAGTGACCTGTCTTTCTCCTCTCAGCTGGTGTGTGTACAACAGAGATACAGTCAGAAACCTGTCTATCCCCACTGAGCTGGTTATGTACACACCGAGATATACTCAGAGACCTGTTTATCCCCACTCAGGTGGTGTGTGTACAGACACAGATACACTCAAAGACCTGTCTATGCACTCAGCTGGTATGTGTACAGACACAGACACACTCAGAGACCTAACTAAAAACTCAGCTGATGTGTGTAGAGACACAGATACACTCAGAGACCTACTTAAACACTCAACTGCTGTGTGTACAAACACTGATATACTCAGACACCTGTCTATCCCCAATCAGCTGGTGTGTGTACAGACACAGATACACTCAGAGACCTGTCTATCCCCATGCAGCTGGTGTGTGTACAGACACAGATACACTGAGACACCTGTCTATCCCCACTCAACTGGTGTGTGTACAAACACAGATATACTCAGAGACCTGTCTATCCCCACTCAGCTGGTGTGTGTACAGACACAGATACACTCAGAGACCTGTCTATCCCCACTCAGCTCGTGTGTGTACATACACAGATAGTCTCAGACGCCTGTCTATCCACACTCCCCTGTTGTGTGTACAGACACATATACACTCAGAGACGTGTCTATGCCAACTCAGCTGGTGTGTCTACAGACACAGATGCACTGAGACAATGGTCTATCCCCACTCAGCTGGTGTGTGTACAGACACAAATACACTCAGAGACCTCTCTTTCCCCACTCAGCTGGTGGTGTACAGAGACAGCTACACTGAGACAAACTGTCTATCCCCACTCAGCTGGTGTGTGTACACACACAGATACACTCAAAGACCTGTCTATACACTCAGATGGTCTGTGTAGAGACACTGATATAGTCAGTGACCTGTCTTTCTCCTCTCAACTGGTGTGTGTACAGACAGAGATACAGTCAGAGACCTGTCTATCCCCACTGAGCTGGTGTGTGTACACACACAGATATACTCAGAGACCTGTCTATCCCCACTCAGGTGGTGTGTGTACAGACACAGATACACTCAGAGACCTGTCTATCCCCACTGAGCTGGTGTGTGTACACACACAGATATACTCAGAGACCTGTCTATCCTCACTCAGGTGGTGTGTGTACAGACACAGATACACTCAGAGACCTATCAAATCACTCGACTGCTGTGTGTAGAGGCACAGATACTCTCAGAGACCTATCTAAACACTCAACTGCTGTGTGTACAACACAGATAGACTCAGATGCCTGTCTATCCCCAATCATCCGGTGTGTGTACAGACACAGATACACTCAGAGACCTGTCACTTCCTACTAAGCTGGTGTGTGTACAAACACAGATATACTGAGAGACCTGTCTATCCCCACTCAGCTGGTGTGTGTACAGACAGAGATAGACTCAGACTCCTGTCCATCCCCACTCAACTGGTGTGTGTACAGAAACAGATACACTGAGACACCTGTCTATCCCCACTCAACTGGTGTGTGTACAAACACAGATATACTCAGAGACCTGTCTATCCCCACTCTGCTGGTGTGGGTACAGACACAGATCCACTGAGACACCTGTCTATCCCCACTCAGCTGGTGTGTGTACAGACAGAGATAGACTCAGACTCCTGTCCATCCCCACTCAGGTGGTGTGTGTACAGACGCAGATACACTCTGAGACCTGTCTATCCCCACTCAGTTGGTGTGTGTACACACTCAGATATACTCAGAGATCTGTCTATCCTCCCTCAGCTGGTGTGTGTACAGACACAGATATACTCTGAGACCCGTATCCCCACTCAGCTGATGTGTGTACAGACACAGACACACTCAGAGACCTGTCTATCCCCACTCAGCTGGTGTGTGTACAAACACAGATCCACTCAGAGACCTGTCTATCCCCACTCTGCTGGTGTGAGTACAGACACAGATACACTGACACACCTGTCTATCCCCACTCAGTTGGTGTGTGTACAGACACAGATACACTCTGAGACGTGATGATACACTCAGCTGGTGTGTTTACAGACACAGATAGAGTCAGACGCCTGTCCATCCCCACTCAGCTGGTGTGTGCACACAGATACACTCTGAGATCTGTCTATACACTCAGCTTGTGTGTGTACAGACATAGATAGACTCAGACACCTGTCTATCCCTACTCAGCTGGTGAGTGTTCAGACACAGATATACTCAGAAATCTGTCTATACACTCAACTGCTGTGTGTACAACACAGATAGACTCAGACGCCTGTCTATCCCCAACCAACTGGTGTGTGTACAAACACAGATACAGTCAGACACCTGTCTATCCCTACTCAGCTGGTGTGTGTACAGACACAGATTCACTCTGAGACGTGACGATACACTCAGCTGGTGTGTTTACAGACACAGATAGAGTCAGACGCCTGTCCATCCCCACTCAGCTGGTGTGTGTACACAGATACACTCTGAGATCTGTCTATACATTCAGCTTGTGTGCGTACAGACATAGATAGACTCAGACACCTGTCTATCCCCACTCAGCTGGTGTGTGTACAGACACAGATACACTCAGAGTCCTGTCTATTCACACAGCTGCTATGTGTACAGACACAGAGACCCCTCCATCCACACTTAGCTGGTGTGTGTACAGATATCGATATACTGAGTCGCCTGTCAGCACCCACTCAGCTGGTGTGCGTACAGGCACAGATACACTCTGAGACCCGTATACCCACTCAGCTGCTGTGTGTATAGACACAGATACACTCAGAGACCTGTCAATAAACTCAGCTGGTGTGTGTACAAACACAGATAGACTCAGACACCTGTCTATCCCTACACCGCTGGTGTGTGTACAGACACAGATAGACTCAGAGACCTGTCTATACACTCAGCTGGTGTGTGTACAGACACAGATTCACTCAGAGACCTGTCTATACACTCAGCTGGTGTGTGTACATACACAGATAGTCTCAGACGCCTGTCTATCCACACTCCCCTGTTGTGTGTACAGACACATATACACTCAGAGACGTGTCTATGCCAACTCAGCTGGTGTGTGTACAGACACAGATACACTGAGACAACTGTCTATCCCCACTCAGCTGGTGTGTGTACAGAGACAGCTATACTGAAACAAACTGTCAATCCCCAATCAGCAGGTGTGTGTACACACACAGATACACTCAGAGACCTGTCTATCCCCACTCAGCTGGTGTGTGTACACACACAGATACACTCAGAGACCTGTCTATCCTCATTCAGCTAGTGTGTGTACAAACACAGATATACTCAGAGACCTGTCTATCCCCACTCAGCTGGTGTGTGTACAAACACAGATACACTCAGAGACCTGTCTATCCTCATTCAGCTAGTGTGTGTACAAACACAGATACACTCTGAGACGTGACGACACACTCAGCTAGTGTGTTTACAGACACAGATAGACTCAGACGCCTGTCCATCCCCACTCAGCTGGTGTGTGTACACAGATATACTCTGAGATCTGTCTATACACTCAGCTTGTGTGCGTACAGACATAGATAGACTCAGACACCTGTCTATCCCCACTCAGCTGGTGAGTTTAAAGACACAGATATACTCAGAGTCCTGTCTATACACTCAGCTGGAATGTGTACAGACACAGAGACCCCTCTATCCACACTTAGCTGGTGTGTGTACAGATACCGATATACTCAGTTGCCTGTCTACACACACTCAGCTGGTGTGTGTACAGACTCAGATATACTCAGAGTCCTGCCTATCCCCACTCATCTGGTGTTTGTACAGACACAGATACACTCAGAAACCTGTCTGTACACTCAGCTGGTGTGTGTACAGACACAGATACACTCAGAGACCCGTATATACACTCAGCTCGTATGTGTACAGGCACAGATACACACAGAGACCTGTCTATACACTCAACTGGTGTGTGCACAGATACAAATACACAGACAGACCTGTCTATGCACCCAGCTGGTGTGTGTACAGTCACTGATACACTCAGAGACCCGTCTGTACACTCAGCTGGTGTGTGTACAGACACAGATACACTCCGAGACCCGTCTGTACACTCAGCTGGTGTGTGTGCAGACATAGATACACTCAGAGAGCTGTCTACACACTCGGCTGGTGTGTATAAAGACACAGATAGACTCAGAGACCTATCTATACACTTAACTAGTGTGTGTACAGACAAAGATACACTCAGAGACCCATCTATACACTCAGCTGGTGTGTGTACAGGCACAGAAACATTCAGTGACCTGCCTTTTGCCACTTAGCTGGTGTGTGCAAAGACACAGATACACTCAGTGACGTGTCCATACACTCAGCTGGTGTGTGTGCAGACACAGATACACTCAGAGTCCTGTGTATACACTCAGCTGGTGTGTGTACAGACACAGATACACTCAGAGACCCCTCTATCGCCACTTAGCTGATGTGTGTACAAACACAGATATACTCAGAGACCCATCTATACACTCAGCTGGTGTGAGCACAGACACATATATACTCAGAGACCTGTCTGTACACGGGGCTGGTGTGTGTACAGACACAGATAGACTCAGAGTCCTGTCTATAACTCAGCTGATGTTTGTACAGACACAGATACACTCAGAAACCTGTCTGTATAGTCAGCTGGTGTGTGTACAGACACAAATAGACTCAGAGACCCGTCTAAACACTCAGTGGTGTGTGTACATACACAGATAGACTCAGATGCCTGTCTATCCCCACTCAGCTGGTGTGTCCACAGACACAGATACACTCAGAGACCTGTCTATCCCCACTCAGCTTGTGTGTGTACAGACACAGATACACTCAGGGACAGATTTAAACACTCAGCCTGTGTGTGTACAGACACTGATACACTCAGACACTTGTCTATCACCAAACAGCAGGTGTGTGTACATATACAAATACACTCAGATAACAATCCATCACCACTCAGCTGTTGTATGTACAGACACAGATACACTCAGGTGGTTTGTGTACAGACACAGATTCACTGAGAGACCTGTCTACACACTCAGCTGGTGTGTGTAAAGACACAGATAGACTCAGAGACCTATCTATACACTCAGCTAGTGTGTGTACAGACACAGATACACTCAGAGACCTGTCTACACACTCAGCTGGTGTGTGTACAGACACAGAAACACTGAGTGACCTGCCTTTTGCCACTTAGCTGGTGTGTGCAAAGACACAGATACACTCAGTGACGTGTCCATACACTCAGCTGGTGTGTGTGCAGACACAGATACACTCAGAGACCTGTCTGTTCACTCATCTGGTGTGTGTACAGACACAGATACACTCAGAGTCTTGTGTATACACTCAGCTGGTGTGTGTACAGACACAGATACACTCAGAGACCCCTCAATCGCCACTTAGCTGGTGTGTGTACAAACACAGATATACTCAGAGGCCTGTCTATCCCCATTCAACTGGTGTGTGTACAGACACAGATACAATCACAGACCTGACTATCCCCACTCAGCTGCTGTGTGTACAGACAAAGATACAATCAGAGACCCGTCTATACACACAGCTGGTGTGTGTACAGATACAGATACCATCAGAGTCCTGACTATTAACTGGGCTGGTGTGTGTACAGACACAGATACACTCATAGTCCCGTCCATACACTCAGATGGTGTGTGTACTGACACAGATACACTCAGAGACCTGTCTATCCTCACTCAGTTGGTGTATACACAGAGACAGATACACTCAGAGACCCATCTATCCCCATTTAGCTGCTGTGTGTGCAGACACAGATAGACTCAGAGTTCTGTCTATACACTCAGCTGGTGTGTGTACAGACACAGATACACTCTGAGACCCGTATATACACTCAGCTCGTATGTGTACAGACACAGATACACTCAGAGACCTGTCTATACACTCAGCTGGTGTGAGTACAGACACATATACACTCAGAGACCTGTCTGTACACTGGGCTGGTGTGTGTACAGACACAGATACACTCAGAGACCCGTCTATCCCGACTCAGGTGGTGTGTGTACAGACACAGATAGACTCAGAGTCCTGTCTATACACTCAGCTGATGTTTGTACAGACACAGATACACTCAGAAACCTGTCTGTACACTCAACTGGTGTGTGTACAGACACAGATACACACAGAGACCCGTCTAAACACTCAGTGGTGTGTGTTCAGACACAGATACAATCACAGACCAGTCTTTACCCACTCAGCTGGTGTGTGTACAGACACAGATACTCTCAGAGACCTGTCAATACACTCAGCTGGTGTGTGTACAGAGACAGATACACTCAGAGACCTGTCTCTCCCTACTCAGCTGGTGTGTGTACAGACACAGACACACTCAGAGACCCGTCTAAACACTCAGCTGGTGTGTGTACAGACACAGATACACTGAGACACCTGTCTATCCCCACTGAGCTGGTGTGTGTACAGACACAGATACACTCAGACACCTGTGTATACACTCAGCTCGTGTGTGTATAGACACAGATTCACTCAGAGACCTGTCTATACACTCAACTGGTGTGTGTACAACACAGATATACTCAGAGACCTGTCAATCCCCACTCAGCTGGAGTGTGTACAAACACAGATACACTCTGAGACCGGTCTATACACTCAGATTGTGTGTGTACAGACAGACATAGACTCAGACACCTGTCTGTCCCTACATAGCTGGTGTGTGTACAGACACAGATACACTCAGAGAACTGTCTATACACTCAGCTGGTGAGTGTTCAGACACAGATATTCTCAGAAATCTGTCTATACACTCTACTGGTGTGTGTACAACACAGATAGACTCAGACGCCTGTCTATCTCCAACCAACTGATGTGTGTACAGACACAGATACACTCAGATGCCTGTCTATCTCCAATCAGCTGGTGTGTGTTCAGAAACAGATACACTCAGAGACCTATCTATCCCCACTCAGCTCGTGTTTGTACAGACACAGATACACTGAGACACTTGTTTACCCCCACTCAGCGGGTGTGGCTACAGACACAAATACACTCACAGACCTGTCTATCCCCATTCTTCAAGTGTGTGTACTGACACAGCTACACTCAGAGAGCCATCTATCCCCACTCAACTGGTGTGTGTACAGACACAGATACAGTCAGAGACCTGTCTATACACTCAGCTGGTGTGTGTACATACACAGATAGTCTCAGACGCCTGTCTATCCACACTCCCCTGTTGTGTGTACAGACACATATACACTCAGAGACGTGTCTATGCCAACTCAGCTGGTGTGTCTACAGACACAGATACACTGAGACAACTGTCTATCCCCACTCAGCTGGTGTGTGTACACACACAGATACACTCAGAGACCTGTCTATCCCCACTCAGCTGGTGTGTGTACACACACAGATACATTCAGAGACCTGTCTATCCCCACTCAGCTGGTGTGTGTACAGACACAGATGCATAGAAACATAGAAAATAGATGCAGGAGTAGGCCATTCGGCCCTTTGAGCCTGCACTGCCATTTATTATCATCATGGCTGATCATCCAACTCAGAACCCACCCTAGCCTTCCCTCCATACCCCCTGACCCCAGTAGCCACAAGGGCCATATCTAACTCCCTCTTAAATATAGCCAATGAACTGGCCTCAACTGTTTCCTGTGGCAGAGCATTCCACAGATTCACTACTCTCTCTATGAAGAAGTTTTTCCTAATCTCGGTCCTAAAAGGCTTCCCCTCTATCCTCAAACTGTGGCCCCTTGTTCTGGACTTCTCCAACATCGGGAACAATCTTCCTGCATCTAGCCTGTCCAATCCCTTTAGGATTTTATACGTTTCAATCAGATCCCCCCTCAATCTTCTAAATTCCAATGAGTACAAGCCCAGTTCATCCAGTCTTTCTTCATATGAAAGTCCTGCCATCCCAGGAATCAATCTGGTGAACCTTCTTTGTACTCCCTCTATGGCAAGGATGTCTTTCCTCAGATTAGGGGACCAAAACTGCACACAATACTCCAGGTGTGGTCTCACCAAGGCCTTGTACAACTGCAGTAGTACCTCCCTGCTCCTGTACTCGAATCCTCTCGCTATAAATGCCTGCATACCATTCGCCTTCTTCACCGCCTGCTGTACCTGCATGCCCACTTTCAATGACTGGTGTATAATGACACCCAGGTCTTGTTGCACCTCCCCTTTTCCTAATCGGCCACCATTCAGATAATAATCTGTTTTCCTATTTTTGCCACCAAAGTGGATAACTTCACATTTATCCACATTAAATTGCATCTGCCATGAATTTGCCCACTCACCCAACCTATCCAAGTCACCCTGCATCCTCTTAGCATCCTCCTCACAGCTAACACTGCCACCCAGCTTCGTGTCATCCGTAGACTTGGAGATGCTGCATTCAATTCCCTCATCCAAGTCATTAATATATATTGTAAACAACTGGGGTCCCAGCACTGAGCCTAGTCACCGCCTGCCATTCTGAAAAGGTCCCGTTTATTCCCACTCTTTGCTTCCTGTCTGCTAACCAATTCTCCACCCACACCAATACCTTACCCCCAGTACCGTGTGCTTTAAGTTTGCACACTAATCTCCTGTGTGG
This sequence comes from Mobula hypostoma, assembly GCF_963921235.1. NCBI lineage: Eukaryota > Metazoa > Chordata > Chondrichthyes > Myliobatiformes > Myliobatidae > Mobula > Mobula hypostoma. Next base: position 132,886 of record NW_026948235.1, on the reverse strand, counting down.
GACCTTGTCAAAAGCCTTTTGAAAATCCAAATATAATAGATCCACTGGTTCTCCCCTATCCACTCTACTAGTTACATCCTCAAAAAATTCTATGAGATTCGTCAGACATGATTTTCCTTTCACAAATACACTCAGAGACCTGTCTATAAACTCAGCAGGTGTGTGTACAGACACAGATAGACTCAGACGCCCATCTATCCCCACACAGCTGGTGTGTGTACAGACACAAATACACTCAGAGACCTGTCTATCCCCACTCAGCTGGCGTGTGTACAAACACAGATACAATCAGAGACCTGTCTATCCTCATTCAGCTAGTGTGTGTACAAACACAGATACACTCTGAGACGTGACGATACACTCAGCTGGTGTGTTTACAGACACAGATAGACACAGACGCCTGTCCATCCCCACTCAGCTGGTGTGTGTACACAGATACACTCTGAGATCTGTCTATACACTCAGCTTGTGTGTGTACAGATACCGATATACTCAGTCGCCTGTCTACACCCACTCAGCTGGTGTGTGTACAGACTCAGATATACTCAGAGACCTGCCTATTCCCACTCATCTGGTGTTTGTGCAGACACAGATACACTCAGAGACGTGTCTATACACTTTGCTGGTGTGCATACAGACACAGTCAGACTCAGACACCTGTCTATTCCCACTCAGCTGGTGTGAGTACAGGCACAGATACACTCTGAGACCCGTATACCCACTCAGCTGCTGTGTGTATAGACACAGATACACTCAGAGACCTGTCAATACACTCAGCTTGTGTGTGTACAGACACAGATACACTCAGAGACCTGTCTATCCCTACACCGCTGGTGTGTGTACAGACACAGATACACTCAGAGAGCTGTCTATACACTCAGCTGGTGTACATACAGACACAGATACACTCAGAGACCTGTCAATACACTGAGATGGCATGTGTACAGACACAGATAGACTCAGAGACCTGTCTATCCCCACTGAGCTGGTGTGTGTACACACACAGATTTACTCAGAGACAAGTCTATAGTCACTCAGCTGGTGTGTGTACAGACACAGATACACTCAGAGACCTGTCTATACACTCAGCTGGTGTTTGTACACGCACAGATATACTCAGAGACTTGTCTATCCCCACTCAGCTTGTGTGTGCACAGACACAGATACACTCAGAGACGTCTATACACTCAGCTGGTGTGTGTACAGACATAGATAGATTCAGACACCTGTCTAAACCTACTCAGCTGGAGTGTGTACATACACAGATTCACTCAGAGACCTGTCTATACACTCAACTGGTGTGTGTACAACACAGATAGACTCACACGCCTGTCTATCCCTAATCAGCTGGTGTGTGTACAGACACAGATACACTCAGAGACCTGTCACTCCTTACTAAGCTGGTGTGTGTACACACACAGATATACTCAGAGACCTGTCTGTCCCCACTCTGCTGTTGTGTGTACAGACACAGATACACTGACACACCTGTCTATCCCCACTCAGCCGGTGTGTGTACAGACACAGATACACTCAGAGACCTGTCTATACACTCAGCTGGTGTTTGTACAGACACAGATAGACTCAGACTCCTGTCCATCCTCACTCAACTGGTGTGTGTACAGACACAGATACACTCAGAGACGTGTCTACACACTCAGCTTGTGTGCGTACAGACACAGATATAATGACAGTCCTGTCTAACTCTACTCAGCTGGTGAGTGTACAGACACGGATACACTCAGAGACCTGTCTATACACTGAGCTGGTGTGTGTACATATACAGATAGTCTCAGATGCCTGTCTATCCCCACTCAACTGGTGTGTGCACAACCACAGATACACTGAGACACCTGTCTATCCCCACTCAGCTGGTGTGTGTAAAGACACAGATACACTGAGACACCTGTCTATCCCCACTCAGCAGGTGTGTGCTGTTACGTACCTCGTAACTGGGTTGCCAAACCAGCAGAAGTGGATCACTCCGTTGGAGTCTGGATTACTAGAACTAAGAAAGTTTTATTAAAGAAACAAGCAACACAGTACTCTAATCAAAAGGATAATGAATGCAACAGTTCAGCAATGATAAACATACATGTACACAGAATTAAGATAACAGGATCAATCAAGCTCTATCGTTGTCTAGGGGTAAATGACCAGTTTCAAAGTGACGCAAAGTTCAGTTCAATTTAGTTCAGTTCAGTTCGCAGTAATCGCTGCCGTGGCGATGGACAGTGGGGGGAAGGAGAGAGAGAGCAAAAATGAATGAATATTCAAACGGCTTCCACACAGACCTTCGCAGTCAGCTTTCGGGCAAGTCCTTTGTGATGTCATCTGAGGTCACCGACCGTGACCCCTCCGTTTCCAGATACGATCGTTTCTCTGCGGTGAACCCGGCACCCAGGCAAGGGTGGACACACACCAGGTTCCCGCCGATCGTGCCTTTCCACCCTGTGCGTCTATGGCCTGGTCCCGCAACCGGCTTTCCAAAACTTCCCACCGACTTGTGAGAGACGCACCGCTTCCAGGGTCTCGTTACCTCGTGGTGTCGTGTGTGTCGCCTTAGCGAACCTGTCCCTTTTTATCCCCCAGCTGGGGTATCACCTGTCCATCACTTCAAACAGTTCAGGGTTCAAAGGGGGAGCCGATCTTGACAGCTCTCCTTCCGTTACTCTCTCCCGTCCCTTCATTAACATCTCCAAATGCTGCTCCACTGTTTTCCTTATCTCTCTCTCTCCTGAAGACAGGTGGCAGACCAACTGCTGATCCCACTGGTGCCAGCACAGGACAGCTAACATCTTAATCTATGTGTATTCTTGTCACAGTGTACAGACACAGATACACTCAGAGATCTGTCTATACACTCAGCTAGTGTGTGTACAGAGACAGATAGACTCAGACGCCTGTCCATCCCCACACAGCTGGTGTGTGTACAGACACAGATACACTCAGAGACCTGACTATACACTCAGCTTGTGTGTGTACGCACACAGATACACTGAGAGACCTGTGTATACACTCAGCTGGTGTGTGTACAGACACAGGTACACTCAGAGACCTGTCTATCCCCATTCAGCTGGTGTGTGTACAGACACAGATACACTCAGAGACCCGTCTGTACACTCAGAGACCCGTCTGTACACTCAGCTGGTGTGTGTACAGACACAGATATACTCAGAGACCCGTATCCCCACTCAGCTGGTGTGTGTACAGACACAGATAGACTCAAACACCTGTCTATCCCTATACCGCTGGTGTGTGTACAGACACAGATACACTCAGAGACCCCTCTATACACTCAGCTGGTGTGTGTACAGACACAGATACAATCAGAGACCTCTCTATACACTCAGCTGGTGTGTGTACAGACACAGATAGACTCAAACACCTGTCTATCCCCACTGAGCTGGTGTGTGTACACACAGAGATACACTCAGAGACCTATCAAATCACTCAACTGCTGTGTGTAGAGGCACAGATACTCTCAGAGACCTATCTAAACACTCAACTGCTGTGTGTACAACACAGATAGACTCAGATGCCTGTCTATCCCCAATCATCCGGTGTGTGTACAGACACAGATACAGTCAGAGACCTGTCACTTCCTACTAAGCTGGTGTGTGTACAAACACATATATACTGAGAGACCTGTCTATCCCCACTCTGCTGGTGTGAGTACAGACACAGATACACTGACACACCTGTCTATCCCCACTCAGCTGGTGTGTGTACGGACAGAGATAGACTCAGACTCCTGTCCATCCCCACTCAGGTGGTGTGTGTACAGACGCAGATAGACTCTGAGACCTGTCTATCCTTACTCAGATGGTGTGTGTACACACTCAAATATACTCAGAGACCTGTCTATCCTCCCTCAGCTGGTGTGTGTACAGACACAGATACGCTCAGAAACCTGTCTATACACTCAACTAGTGTGTGTACACACACAGATAGACTCTGAGACCCGTATCCCCACTCAGCTGCTGTGTGTACAGACACAGATACACTCAGAGACCTGTCTATACTCTCAGCTGGTGTGTGTACAGACACAGATACACTCAGAGACCCGTCTATACACTCAGCTGGTGTGCGTAGAGACACTGTTATAGTCAGTAACCCATCTTTCTCCTCTCAGCTGGTGTGTGTACAGACAGAGGTACAGTCAGAGACCTGTCTATCCCCACTGAGCTGGTGTGTGCACACACAGAGATATACTCAGAGACCTGTCTATCCCCACTCTGCTGGTGTGTGTACAGACACAGATACACTGACACACCTGTCTATCCCCACTCAACTGATGTGTGTACAGACACATATATACTCAGAAACCTGTCCATACACTCAGCTGGGGTGTGTACAGACACAGATACACTCAGAGATCTATCAATACACTGAGATGGTATGTGTACAGACACAGATAGACTCAGACGCCTGTCTATCCCCACTCAGCTGGTGTGTCCACAGAAACAGATACACTCAGAGACATGTCTATAGTCACTCAGTTGGTGTGTGTACAGACACTTATACACTCAGAGACCTGTCTATACTCTCAGCTGGTGTGTCCAAAGAAACAGATATACTCAGAGACCTGTCTATACACTCAGCTGTTGTGCGTAGAGACACTGATATAGTCAGTGACCTGTCTTTCTCCTCTCAGTTGGTGTGGGTACAGACACAGACACACTCAGAGACCTATCTAAACACTCAGCTGCTGTGTGTACAACACAGATAGACTCAGACGCCTGTCTATCCCCAATCAGCCGGTGTGTGTACAGCCACAGATACACTCAGAGGCCTGTCACTCCCTACTAAGCTGGTGTGTGTACAAACACAGATATACTGAGAGACCTGTCTATCCCCACTCTGCTGGTGTGTGTACATATGCAGATACAATCAGCGACCTATATATCCCTATTCTGCTGATTATACAGACAGAGATACACTCAGAAACCTGTCTCTCCCCACTCAACTGCTGTGCGTACAAACACAGATAGACTCAGAGACCTGTCTATGAACCCAGCTTGTGTGTGTACAGTTGCAGATAGACTCAGACGCCTGTCTATCCCCAATCAGCTGCTGTGTGTACAGACACAGATACACTCAGTGACCTGTCTATACACACAGCTGGTGGGTGTACAGACATAGATATACTCAGATTCTTGTCTGTCCCAACTCAGATGGGGTGTGTTCAGACACAGATACACTCAGAGACCTGTCTATACTGTCAGCTCATGTGTGTTCGCACACAGATACACTGAGAGACCTGTCTATACAATCAGCTGGCGTGTGTACAGACACAGATACACTGAGAGACCTGTCTATACAATCAGCTGGCGTGTGTACAGACACAGATACACTCAGAGACCCCTCTAACCCACTCAGCTGGTGTGTGTACAAACACCGATATACTCACAGACCTGTCTATCCCCAATCATCAGGTGTGTGTACAGACACAGATACACTCAGAGACCTGTCTATACACTCAGCTGGTGTGCATTCAGACACAGGTAGACTCAGACTCCTGTCTATCCCCACTCAGCTGGTGTGTGTACAGACACAGATACCATAAGACCATAAGACCATAAGACAAAGGAGCAGAAGTAGGCCATTCGGCCCATCGAGTCTGCTCCACCATTTTATCATGAGCTGATCCATTTTATCCTATTTAGTCCCACTGCCCCGCCTTCTCACCATAACCTTTGATGCCCTGGCTACTCAGATACCTATCAATCTCTGCCTTAAATACACCCAATGTCTTGGCCTCCACTGTTGCCCGTGGCAACAAATTCCATAGATTCACCACCCTCTGACTAAAAAAATTTCTTCACATTTCTGTTCTGAAAGGGCGCCCTTCAATCCTGAAGTCATGCACTCTCGTACTAGACTCCCCCATCATGGGAAACAACTTTGCCACATCCACTCTGTCCATGCCTTTTAACATTCGAAATGTTTCTATGAGGTCTCCCCTCATTCTTCTAAACTCCAAGGAATACAGTCCAAGAGCGGACAAACGTTCCTCATATGTTAACCCTCTCATTCCTGGAATCATTCTAGTGACTCCTCTCTGTACCCTCTCCAACGTCAGCACATCCTTTCTTAAATAAGGAGACCAAAAATGCCCACAGTACTCCAAGTGAGGTCTCACCAGCGCCTTATAGAGCCTCAACACCACATCCCTGCTCCTATACTCTATTCCTCTAGAAATGAATGCCAACATTGCATTCACCTTCTTCACCACTGACTCCATCTGGAGGTTAACTTTAAGGGAATCCTGTACAGGACTCCCAAGTCCTGTTGCATCTCAGAACTTTGAATTCTCTCCCCATTTAAATAATAGTCTGCCTCTTTATTCCTTCTGCCAAAGTGCATAACCATACACTTTCCAACATTGTACTTCATTTGCCACTTCTCTGCCCATTCTTCCAATCTATCCAAGTCTCTCTGCAGACTCTCCGTTTCCTCAGCACTACCGGCCCCTCCACCTAACTTCGTATCGTCAGCAAACTTAGCCACATAGCCATCTATTCCATAATCCAAATCGTTGATGTACAATGTAAAAAGAAGCGGCCCCAACACTGATCCCTGTGGAAAACCACTGGTAACCAGCAGCCAACCAGAATAGGATCCCTTTATTCCCACTCTCTGTTTCCTGCCAATCAGCCAACGCTCTATCCACGTATGTAACTTTACTGTAATTCCATGGGCTCTTATCTTGTTAAGTAGCCTCATGTGTGGCACCTTGTCAAAGGCCTTCTGAAAATCCAAATATACAACATCCACTGCATCTCCCTTGTCTAGCCTACTGGTAATTTCCTCAAAAAATTGTAATAGGTTTGTCAGGCAGGATTTTCCTTTAAGGAATCCATGCTGAGTTCTGCCTATCTTGTCATATGCCTCCAGGTACTCTGTAACCTCATCCTTGACAATTGACTCCAACAACTTCCCAACCACCGATGTCAAGCTAACAGGTCTATAATTTCCTTTTTGCTTCCTTGCCCCCTTCTTAAATAGCGGAGTGACATTTGCAATCTTCCAGTCTTCCGGAACCATGCCAGAATCTATCGACTTTTGAAAGATCATCGCTAATGCCTCCGCAATCTCCACAGCTACTTCCTTCAGAACACGAGGGTGCATTTCATCTGGTCCAGGAGATTTATCGACCTTTAGCCTATTCAGCTTCCTGAGTACTTTCTCTGTCGTAATTGTGACTGCGCACACTTCCCTTCCCTGTCACCCTTGAGTGTCCGGTATACTGCTCAGTGAAGACTGATGCAAAATACTTGTTCAGTTCCTCTGCCATCTCCTCATCTCCCATTACAATTTCTCCAGTATCATTTTCTATCGGTCCTATATCTACTCTCACCTGTCTTTTACTCTTTATATACTTGAAAAAGCTTTTAGTATCCTCTTTGATATTATTTGCTAGTTTCCTTTCATAGTTAATCTTTTCTCTCTTAATGACCTTCTTGGTTTCCTTTTGTAAGGTTTTAAAAACTTCCCAATCCTCTGTCTTCCCACTAATTTTTGCTTCCTTGTATGCCCGCTCCTTTGCTTTAACTTTGGCTTTGACTTCTCTTGTCAGCCACAGTTGCATCCTTTTTCCGCTCAAAAATTTCTTCTTTTTTGGAATATACCTGTCTTGCACATTCCTCATTTCTCGCATAAACTCCAGCCACTGCTGCTCTGCCGTCTTTCCCACCAGTGTCTCTTTCCAGTCAACTTTGGCCAGTTCCTCTCTCATGCCACTGTAATTTCCTTTACTCCACCTAAATACCGACACATCAGATTTCGGTTTCTCTTTTTCAAATGTCACAGTGAACTCAATCATGTTCTGATCACTGTCTCCTTAGGGTTCCTTCACCTCAATCTCTCCAATCACCTCCGGTTCATTACACAATACCCAATCCAGTACAGCCGATCCCCTAGTGGGCTCAACAACAAGCTGTTCTAAAAAGCCATCTCGCAGACATTCTACAAATTCTCTCTCTTGAGATCCAGTGCCGACCTGATTTTTCCAATCTACTGGCATGTTAAAATCCCCCACAATTATCATAACACTGCCCTTCTGACAAGCCTTTTCTATTTCCAGTTGTAATTTGTAGTCCACATCCCTGCAGCTGTTTGGAGGCCTATAAATAACTGCCATCAGGGTTCTTTTACCCCGCTATTCCTTAGCTCAACCCATAAAGATTCTGCACCTTCCGATCCTATATCACCTCTTTCTAATGATTTAATACAATTTCTTACCTATAAAGCCACGCCTCCCCCTCTGCCTACCTTCCTATGCTTCCGATACACCGTGTATCCTTGGACGTTCAGCTCCCAGAGACATGCATCCTTTAGCCAGGTCTCAGTGATGGCCACAATATCATACCTGCCAATCTGTAGCTGTACAACAAGACCATCCACCTTATTACTTATGCTGCGTGCATTTAAGTACAACACCTTAAGACCAGTATTTGATACTTTTTCTTTGATTTCACTCAGAGATCTGTCTATACACTCAGCTGGTGTATGTACAGACATAGATAGACTCAAACACCTGTCTATCCCTACTCAGCTGGTGTGTGTACAGACACAGATACATTCGGAGACCTGTCTCTCCCCACTCTGCTGGTGTGTGTACAAACACAGATACACTCAGAGACCTGTCTATACACTCAGCTGATGTGTGTACAGACACAGATAGACTCAGATGACTGTCTATACCCTCTCAGCTTGTGTGTGTACAGACACAGATACACTCAGAGACCTGTCTATTCAATCAGCAGGTGTGTGAACAGACACAGATACACTCGGACACCTGTATATCCCTACTCAGCTTGTGTGTGTACAGACACAGAAGCACTAAGAGACCTGTCTATCCTTACTAAACTGGTGTGTGTACAGACGCAGACAGACTCAGAGTTCTGTCTATACACTCAGCTGGTGTGTGTAGAAACACAGATACACTCAGAGACCTGTCTATACTCTCAGTGTGTGTGTGTGTGTAGACACAGATACACTCAGAGAACTGTCTATCCCCACTCAGGTGGTGTGTGTACAGACACAGATAGACTGTGACACCTGTCTATCCCCACTCATCTTGTGGGTGTACAAACACAGGTATACCCAGAGACCTGTCTATCCCGACTCAGCTGGTGTGTGTACAGACGCAGATACACCCAGAGACCTGTCTATACACTCAACTAGTGTGTGTACGGACACAGATAAAGTCAGAGTCCTGTCTATCCCCACTCAGCTGATGTGTCTACAGACACAGGTACACTCAGTCACATGTCTATACACTGAGCTGGTGTTTGTACAGATATAGATACACTCAGAGACCTGTCTATACACTCAGCTGGAGTGTGTACAGACACAGAAAGACACAGACACCTCTATATTCCCACTCAGCTGGTGTGTGTACAGACACAGATACACCCAGAGACCTGTCTATCCCCACTCATCAGGTGTGTGTACAGACACAGTTACACTCAGAGACCTGTCTATACTCTCAGTGTGTGTTTGTGTAGACACAGATACACTCAGAGACCTGTCTATCCCAACTCAGCTGGTGTGTGTACAGACACAGATACACTCAGAGACCTGTCTATACAATCAGCAGGTATGTGAACAGACACCTGTATATCCATATTCAGCTTGTTTGTCAACAGACACAGATGCACTAAGAGACCTGTCTATCCCCACTCATCAGGTGTGTGTACAGACACAGATACACTCAGGGACCCCTCTATCCCCACTTAGCTGGTGTGTGTACAGACGCAGGTAGTCTCAGAGTTCTGTCTATACACTGAGCTGGTGTGTGTACAAACACAGATACACTCAGAGACCTGTCTATAATCTCAGTGTGTGTGTGTGTAAACACAGATACACTCAGAGAACTGTCTATCCCCACTCAGCTGCTGTGTGTACAGACACAGATACACTCAGAAACATGTCTATACAGTCAGCTGGTGTGTGTACAAACACAGATAGACTGTGACACCTGTCTATCCCCACTCATCTTGTGTGTGTACAAACACAGATACACCCAGAGACCTGTCTATACACTCAGCTAGTGTGTATACGGACACAGATAAAGTCAGAGTCCTGTCTATCCCCACTCAGCTGATGTGTGTACAGACACAGATATACCCAGCGACCTGTCTCTCCCCACTCAGCTGGTGTGTCTACAGACACAGATACACTCAGTCACATGTCTATACACTGAGCTGGTGTTTGTACAGATATTGATACACTCAGAAACCTGTCTACTCCCACTCAGCTGGTGTGTGTACAGACACAGTTACACTCTGAGACCTGTCTATACACCCAGCTGTTGTGTGTACAGACACAAATACACTCACACACCTATCTATCCCCACACATCAGGTATGTGTAGAGACACAGATATACTCAGAGACCTGTCTATCCCCACTCAGCTGGTGTGTGTACAGACACAGATACACTCAGAGACCTGTCTATACTCTCAGCTGGTGTGTGTACAGACACAGATAGACTGTGACACCTGTCTATCCCAACTCATATTGTGTGTGTACAAACACAGATATACTCAGAGACCTGTCTATCCCTACTCAGCTGGTGTGCGTACAGACACAGATACAGCCAGAGACCTGTTTATACACTCAGCTAGTGTGTGTACGGACACAGATAAAATCAGAGCCCTGTCTATCCCCACTCATCAGGTGTGTGTATAGACACAGTTACACTCAGCGACCCGTCTATCCCCACTCAGCTGGTGTGTGTACAGACACAGATACTCTCAGAGACCTGTCTATACTCTCAGTATGTGTGTGTGTGTGTGTGTGTGTGTGTGTGTGTGTGTGTGTGTGTGTGTGTGTGTGTGCAAACACAGAAATACTCAGAGACCTGTATATCCCTACTCAGCTGGTGGGTGTACAAACACAGATAGACTATGACACATGTCTATCCCGACTCAGCTGGTGTGTGTACAGACACAGATACACCCAGAGACCTGTCTATACACTCAGCTAGTGTTTGTATGGACACAGATAAAGTCAGAGACCTGTATATCCCCACTCAGCTGGTGTTTCTACAGACACAGATACACTCAGTCACATGTCTATACACTGAGCTGGTGTTTGTACAGATATAGATACACTCAGAAACCTGTCTACTCACACTCAGTTGGGATGCGTACAGACACAGATACACTCAGAGACCTGTCTGTACACTCAGCTGGTGTGTGTACAGACACAGATACACTTAGAGACCTGTCTTTACACTCAGCTGGTGTGTGTACAGACACAGATAGACTCAGACGCCTGTCCATCCCCACTCAGTTGCTGTGTGCACACACAGAGATATACTCAGATTCTTGTCTATCCCCACTCAGCTGGTGTGTGTACAGACACAGATACACTCAGAGACCAGTCTATACACTCAGTGTGTGTGTGTGTGTGTGTGTGTGTGTGTGTGCGCGCGTGTGTGTGTGCAAACACAGAAATACTCAGAGACCTGTATATCCATACTCAGCTGGTGTGTGTACAAACACAGATACACCCAGAGACCTGTCTATACACTCAGCTAGTGTGTGTACGGACACAGATAAAATCAGAGTCCTGTCTATCCCCATTCAGCTGATGCGTGTACAGACACAGATATACCCAGCGACCTGTCTCTCCCCACTCAGCTGGTGTGTCTACAGACACAGATACACTCAGTCACATGTCTATACACTCAGCCGGTGTTTGTACAGATATTGATACACTCAGACACCTGTCTACTCCCACTCAGCTGGTGTGTGTACAGACACAGTTACACTCTGAGAACTGTTTATACACAGAGCTGTTGTGTGTACAGACACAAATACACACACACACCTATCTATCCCCACTCATCAGGTATGTGTAGAGATACAGATATACTCAGAGACCTGTCTATCCCGACTCAGCTGGTGTGTATACAGACACAGATAAAGTCAGAGTCCTGTCTATCCCCACTCAGCTGATGTGTGTACAGACACAGATACACTCAGAAACCTGGCTATACACTCAGCTGGTGTGTGTACAGATACCGATAGACTGTGACACCTGTCTATCCCCACTCATCTTGTGTGTGTACAAACACAGATATACTCAGAGTCCTGTCTATCCCCACTCAGCTGATGTGTGCACAGACACAGATATACCCAGCGACCTGTCTCTCCCCACTCAGCTGGTGTGTCTACAGACACAGATACACTCAGTCATATGTCTACACTGAGCTGGTGTTTGTACAGATATTGATACACTCAGAAACCTGTCTACTCCCACTCAGATGGTGTGTGTACAGACACAGATACACTCAGAGACCTGTGTATACACTCAGTTGGAGTGTGTACAGACACAGATATACTCAGAGACTCGTCCATCCCCACTCAGCTGCTGTGTGCACACACAGAGATATACTCAGATTCTTGTCTATCCCCACTCAGCTGGTGTGTGTACAGACACAGATACACTCAGAGACCAGTCTATACACTCAGTGTGTGTGTGTGTGTGTGTGTGTGTGTGTGTGTGTGTGCAAACACAGAAATACTCAGAGACCTGTCTATGCCCACTCATCTTATAAGTGTACAAACACAGATATACTCAGAGACCTGTCTTTCCCGACTTAGCTGGTGTGTGTACAGAGACCTATCTATACACTCAGCTAGTGCGTGTACGGACACAGATAAAGTCAGAGTCCTGTATATCCCCACTCAGCTGATGTGTGCACAGACACAGATATACCCAGAGACCTGTCTCTCCCCACTCAGCTGGTGTGACTACAGACACAGATACACTCAGTCACATGTCTATACACTGAGCTGGTGCTTGTACAGATATAGATACACTCAGAAACCTGTCTACTCCCACTCAGCTTGTGTGCATACAAACACAGGTACACTCAGAGACCTGTATTCCCACTCAAATGCTGTGTGTACAGACACAGATACACACAGAGATCCGTCTATGCAATCAGCAGGTGTGTGAAGAGACACAGATAGACTGTGACACGTGTCTATCATCACTCATCTTGTGTGTGTACAAACACAGATATACTCAGAGACCTGTCTATCCCTACTCAGCTGGTATGTGTACAGACACAGATAGACTCAGACGCCTGTCTATCCCCAATAAGCTGGAGTGTGTATAGACACAGATACACTCACAGACCTGTCAATCCCCACTCATAAAGTGTGTGTACAGACACAGATACACTCAGAGACCCGTCTATCGCCACTCAGTTGATGTGTGTACAGACGCAGATAGACTCAGAGTTCTGTCTATACACTCAGCTGGTGTGTGTACCAACACAGATACACTCAGAGACGTCTCTATACACTCAGCTAGTGTGTGTACGGACACAGATAAAGTCAGAGTCCTGTCTATCCCCACTCAGCTGATGTGGGTACAGACACGGATATACCCAGCGATCTGTCTCTCCCCACTCAGCTGGTGTGTCTACAGACACAGATACACTCAGTCACCTGCCTACTCCCACTCAGCTGGTGTATGTACAGACACAGATACACTCAGAGACCTGCCTATCCCCACTCAGCTGGTGTGTGTACAGACACAGATACACTCTGAAACCTGTTTATACACTCAGCTGGTGTGTGTACAAAAACAGATAGACTGTGACACCTGTCTATCCCCACTCATCTTGTGAGTGTACAAACACAGATATACTCAGAGACCTGTCTATCCCGACTTAGCTGGTGTGTGTACAGACACAGATATACCCAGAGACCTGTCTATACACTCAGCCTATGTGTGTACAGACACAGATACACTCAGAGAATTGTCTATCCCCACTCAGCTGGTGTGTGTACAGACACAGATACACTCAGAGACCTGTCTCTCCCCACTCAGCTGGTGTGTGTACAGACACAGATACACTCAGTCACATGTCTATACACTGAGCTGGTGTTTGTACAGATATAGATACACTCAGAAACCTGTCTACTCCCACTCAGCTGGTGTGCGTACAAACACAGATACACTCAGAGACCTGTCTGTACACTCAGCTGGTGTGTGTACAGACACAGATACACTCAGAGACCTGTCTATACACTCAGCTGCTGTGTGTACAAACACAGATATACTCAGAGACCCGTCCATCCCCACTCAGCTGCTGTGTGCACACACAGAGATATACTCAGATTCTTGTCTATCCCCACTCAGCTGGTATGTGTCCAGACACAGATACACTCAGAGACCTGTCTACACACTCAGCTGGTGTGTGTACTGACACAGATACATTCAGAGACCAGTCTATACACTCAGTGTGTGTGTGTGTGTGCAAACACAGATACACTCAGAGACCTGTCCATACTCTCAGTGTGTGTGTGTGTAGACACAGATACACTCATAGACCTGTCTATCCCCATTCAGCTGTTGTGTGCACAGACACAGATACACCCAGCGACCTGTCTCTCCCCACTCAGCTGGTGTGTCTACAACACAGATACACTCAGTCACATGTCTATACACTGAGCTGGTGTTTGTACATATAGATACACTCAGAAACCTGTCTACTCCCACTCAGCTGGTGTGTGCACAGACACAGATACACTCAGAGTTCTGTCTATACACTCAGCTGGTGTGTGTACAAACACTGATACACTCAGAGAACTGTCTATTGACACTCAGCTGGTGTGTGTACAGACACAGATACACTCAGAAAGCTGTCTATACACTCAGCTGGTGTGTGTACAAACACAGGTAGACTGTGACACCTGTCTATCCCGACTCAGCTGGTGTGTGTACAGACACAGATACACCCAGAGACCTGTCTATACACTCAGCTAGTGTGTGTACGGGCACAGATAAAATCAGAGTCCTGTCTATCCCCACTCAGCTGATGTGTGTACAGACACAGATATACCCAGCGACCTGTCTCTCCCCACTCAGCTGGTGTGTGTACAGACACAGATACACTTCAGAGACCTATCTATACACTCAGCTGGTGTGTCTACAGACACAGATACACTCAGTCACATGTCTATACACTCAGCTGGTGTTTGCACAGATATACATACACTCAGAAACCTGTCTATCCCCACTCAGCTGGTGTGTGCACAGACACAGATACACTCAGAGATCTGTCTATACAATCAGCAGGTGTGTCAAGAGACACAGATACACTCAGAGACCTGTATATCCCTATTCAGCTTGTTTTGCAACAGACACAGATGCACTAAGAGACCTGTCTATCCCCACTCAGCTGCTGTGTGTACAAACACAGATATTCTCAGAGAACTGTCTATCCCCACTCAGCTGGTGTGTGTACAGACCCAGATACACTCAGAGACCTGTCTATCCCAACTCAGCTGGTGTGTGTACAGACACAGATACACCCAGAGACCTGTCTATACACTCAGCTAGTGTGTGTACGGACACAGATAAAGTCAGAGTCCTGTCTATCCCCACTCAGCTGATGTGTGTACATACACAGATATACCCAGCGACCTGTCTCTCCCCACTCAGCTGGTGTGTCTACAGACACAGATACACTCAGTCACATGTCTATACACTCAGCCGGTGTTTGTACAGATATAGATACACTCAGAAACCTGTCTATTCCCACTCAGCTGGTGTGTGTACAGACACAAATACACTCAGAGATCTGTCTATAAACTCACATGGTGTGTGCACAGACACAGATACACTCAGAGACCTGTCTATACACTCAGAGACCTGTCTATACACCCAGCTGTTGTGTGTACAGACACAGATAGACTCAGACACCTATCCATCCCCACTCAGTTGGTGTGTGCACACACAGAGATATACTCAGAATCTTGTCTATCCCAACGCAGCTGGGGTGTGTTCAGACAGAGATACACTCAGAGACCTGTCCATACTCTCAGCTGGTGTGTGTACGCATAGAGATACACTGAGAGACCTGTCTATATGTTGAGCTGGTGTGTGTACAGACACTGATACACTCACAGACCTGTCTATCCCCACTCAGCTGGTGTGTGGACAGAAACAGATAGACTCAGAATCCTTTCTATATACTCAGCTGGTGTGTGTACAGACACAGATACACTCAGAGACCTGTCTATACACTCAGCTGGTGTGTGTACACACACTGATATACTCAGTGACATGTCTATCCCCACTCAGCTGGTGTGTGTACAGTCATAGATTGACTCAGACACCTGTTTATCCCTATTCAGCTGGTGTTTGTACAGAGAAAGATTCACTCAGAGACCTGTCTATACACTCAGCTGGTTTGTGTACATACACAGATACACTTTGAGACCCGTCTATACACTGAGCTGATGTGTGTACAGACACAGATAGACTCAGACACTTATCCATCCCCACTCAGTTAGTGTGTGTACACACAGAGATATACTCAGATTCTTGTCTATCCCAACTCAGCTGGGGTGTGTTCAGACAGAGATACACTCAGAGACCTGTCTATACTCTCAGCTGGTGTGTGTACGCATAGAGATATACTGAGAGACCTGTCTATACGTTGAGCTGGTGTGTGTACAGACACTGATACACTCACAGACCTGTCTATCCCCACTCAGTTGGTGTGTGTACAGAAACAGATAGACTCAGAATCCTTTCTATATACTCAGCTGGTGTGTGTACAGACACAGATACACTCAGAGACCTGTCTCTCCTCACTCAGCTGGCCTGTGCACAGACACAGATAAACTCAGAGACCTGTCTAAACACTCAGCTGGTGTGTGTACAGACACAGATACACTCAGAGACCTGTCTATACACTCAGCTGGTGTGTGTACAGATACAGACACTCTGTGAACAAAGTTGAACTAAGGAGACTATGGAGCCATGAGGGATGAGCTGGCCAAAGTTGACTGGTTGGATATCCTAGCAGAAAAGACAGTGGAACAGCAATGGCCGGTATTCTTGGGAATAATGCACAAGGTGCAAAATCAGTTCATCCCCCGGAGAAGGAAGGATTCAAAGGGGGGAAAGTGGCCACAGTGGTTGACAAAGGAAGTCAGAGATAGCATAGCATTAAAAAAGAAGAAGTATAACAGAGCTAAAGTGAGTGGGAAGACGGATGATTGGGAAATTTTTAAGGAGCAACAGAACTTAACTGAAAAGGCAATACGGGGAGATAAAATGAGGTATGAACGCAAGCTAGCTAGGTATATAAAGGAGGATCGCAAAAGTTTTTTTAGGTATGTGAAGAGAAGGAAGATAGTTAAGAACAATGTTGGGCCCTTGAAGAATGAATTGGGAGAAATTGTTATGGGAAACAGAGAAATGGCAGACGAATTTAATAAGTACTTTGGATCTGTCTTCACTAGGGAAGACACACGCAATCTCCCAGATGTATGGATGTGCCAAGGACATAGGGTAACAGAGGAATTGAAACAGATTGACATTAGGAAGGAAACGGTGATGAGTAGACTGATGGGACTGAAGGCTAACAAATCCCTAGGTCCAGATGGTCTGCATCCTAGGGTACTAAAGAAAGTGGCTCTGGAAATTGCGGATGCATTGGTGATCATTTTCCAATGTTCCTTAGATTCAGGATCAGTTCCTGAGGATTGGCGAATGGCTAATGCTATCCTACTTTTTAAGAAAGGAGTGGGGGAGAAAACAGAGAACTATCGCCCTGTTAGCCTAACATCAGTAGTGGGGAAGATGCTAGAGTCCATTATTAAAGATGAAATAATGGCATATCTTGATAGCAGTGATATGATTGGGCCGAGCCAGCATGGATTTACCAAGGGCAGATCATGCTTGACTAATCTATTGGAGTTTGTCGAGGATGTAACCAGGAAGATAGACGCGGGAGATCCAGTGGACGTGGTGTACCTTGACTTTCAGAAGGCATTTGAAAGGTACCACATAGGAGATTGGTGGGTAAAATCAGAGCTCATGGCATTGCGGGGAGGATATTGACATGGATAGAAAACTGGTTGGCAGATAGAAGGCAAAGTGTAGCAGTGAATGGGTGTTTCTCGGATTGGCAGGTGGTGACTAGTGGGGTGCCACAGGGCTCGGTATTGGGACCATAGCTGTTTACGATTTACATCAATGATTTAGAGGAAGGCATTGTGAATAACATCAGCAAGTTTGCTGATGATACTAAGCTGGGTGGCAGTGTGACATGTGATGAGGATGTTAGAAGAATTCAAGGTGACTTGGATAGGCTGGGTGAGTGGGCAGAAACTTGGCAGATGGCGCTTAATGTGAATAAGTGTGAGGTTATTCACTTTGGGAGCAAGAACAGGAAAGCAGATTATTATCTGAACGGTGTGGAGTTAGGTAAGGAAGAAATACAAAGAGATCTAGGAGTACTTGTTCATCAGTCTCTGAAGGTGAATGAGCAAGTGCAGCAGGCAGTGAAGAAGGCTAATGGAATGTTGGCCTTTATTACAAAGGGAATTGAGTACAAGAGCAAGGAAATCCTTTTGCATTTGTACAGGGCCCTGGTGAGACCACACCTGGAGTATTGTGTGCAGTTTTGGTCTCCAGGGTTAAGGAAGGACATCCTGGCTGTGGAGGAGGTGCAGCGTAGGTTCACTAGGTTAATTCCTGGGATGTCCGGACTGTCTTACGCAGAGAGGTTAGAGAGACTGGGCTTGTACACGCTGGAATTAAGGAGATTGAGGGGGGATCTGATTGAGACATATAAAATTATTAAGGCATTGGACAAGATAGAGGCAGGAAATATGTTCCAGATGCTGGGAGAGTCCAGTACCAGAGGGCATGGTTTAAGAATAAGGGGTAGATCATTTAGGACAGAGTTGACGAGGAACTTCTTCTCCCAGAGAGTTGTGGAGGTGTGGAACGCGCTGGCTCAGAAGGCAGTGGAGGCCAATTCTCTGGATGCTTTCAAGAAGGAGCGAGATAGGTATCTTATGGATAGGGGAGTCAAGGGTTATGGGGACAAGGCAGGAACCAGGTATTGATAGTAGATGATCAGCCATGATCTCAGAATGGCGGTGCAGGCTCGAAGGGCCGAATGGTCTACTTCTGCACCTATTGTCTATTGTCTATTGTCTATTTTCTATTGTCTCAGAGACCTATCTATACACTGAGCTGGTGTGTGTACAGACACAGATAGACTCAGACGCCTGTCTATCAACTGGTGTGTGTACAGACACAAATACACTCAGAGACCTGTCTATCCCCACTCAGCTGGTGTGTGTACGGACACAGATACACTCAGAGACCCGTATCCCCACTCAGCTGGTGTGTGTACGGACACAGATACACTCAGAGACCTGTCGATACACTCAGCTGGTGTGTGTACATACACAGATAGACTGTGACACCTGTCTATCCTCACTCAGCTGGAGTGTGTACAGACACAGATACACTCAGAGACTTGTCTATACACTCAGCTGGTGTGTGTGCAGACACAGATACACTCAGAGACCCGTCTATCCTCACTGTGCATTCGGAGAAGGACTGTTGAGATGGGAAACAGCTTCTTCCCAGGCTGGAAGACCACTGATCTCCTTGCTCCCGCCTCTGTCTCATCACGTATGAAATACCAGGCCTGTTATACTGATTACATTTTGACTTGTGTTGTAAATACTCTCTTTGCTAAATTGTTAATCTTCTGGAACATTTTTTATGATTTGTTAATTTTTTTGTGGTAACATTACTTTGTGTGTTATGTGTGAGTTATCTGTACTGTGTTGTGCACGTTGGTGCAGAGGAACGTTGCTTTATTTGGTGGTATACATGTGCACAGCTGAATGACAATATACCTGAACTTGGTGGGAAGAGAGAAAGTCTAGGGTGGGCGGGGAGTTTGATTATTCTGACCTGTACTGTGGCAGCGAGAAGTGTGCACAGATTCCGTGGCGAGGAGGCACTTTCCCCTGACCTGCTGAGCTGTAGCTGTGGTCAGCCTCTTTGAAGGCCTCACGGTGTCCCTCAGTGGCAGAGCAGCATTAGCTGAGGGAGATGGAGTTCAGAGGTGACAATTCCAGTGTCACCTGTCAGCAGTCTGTACACCCTCCCTGTGAATTGGGAGGCTTTCTCTGAGCACTCCAGTTTTTTTCCCACACCCCAAAGGCATGACGGTTGGTAGGTTAACTGGTCATTGTAAGTTGTCTCATGATTAGGCCAGAGTTAAATTGGGGGTTGCAGGCGATGTGGCTTGACGGATTCGAAGGGCATGTTCTGCGGAGCATTGCAATAATAAATGTTGGTTAGTACTAGACCGGTTGCACTTAGTGATGTGTCCATCACTCCACCGATCTGAACAGCAAGGACTGAGAGTAACACATCACGTCCATATCCGATCCTGCACTTCCCCCCTCGCACAGGAAGTGTCACTGGCTGCCGTGGTTATTGCTTCAGCTCGACTCGATAAAATCAGCGGAAAGTCTGATGCAAGTCATGACTCCAGTGTTTCTCCACCGTGCAGAATGCACACAGAGGACACGGAGCTCACACCAGGGTAAGGATGGCTCCAAACGGGCTCACGGCCAATAGTCGAACAGACACACTTCTGCCCTGAGTGCAGGGGGTTGTGCGTATGTCTTTGCTTAAGGAGTGGTGGTGGTGTGAGTCAATGAGTTGTGTTTGATGAGTGTTTGAGTTTGCCACGTTCAATGTGAGTGGCTGCTTCCTATTTGCATACTCCCAGCAGGTTAACTGTGTGTGCAATTGCTGAACAGTTCAGTGCAGTGTGTGTGTGTGTGTGTGTGTGTGTGTGTGTGTGCATGCACGTGAGAGAGAGCAGGAGTGTAGATCTGTGTGTGTGCGAGAGAGAGCATTAGTGTAAATGTGTGTGATTGTGTGTGAGCACATGTGTGTGTGTGAGAGAGAGAGAGAGCGCATCAGTGTAGATGTGTGTGAGTGTGTGAGAGAGCATTAGTGTAGATGTGTGTGTGAGTGTGACCACGTGTGTGTGTGTGTGAGAGAGAGCATTGGTTTAGATGTGTGTGTGTGAGAGTGTGAGCATGTGTGTGTGTGTGTGTGTGTGTGTGTGTGAGAGAGAGAGAGAGCATCAATGTAGATGTGTGTGTGAGGGAGAGAGCATTAGTGTAGATGTGTGTGTGTAAGAGAGCATTAGTGTAGATGTGTGTGTGAGGGAGAGAGCATTAGTGTAGATGTGTGTGTGAGGGAGAGAGCATTAGTGTAAATGTGTGTGTGTGTAAGAGAGCATTAGTGTAGATGTGTGTGTGAGTGTGACCATGTGTGTGTGTGTGTGTGAGAGAGAGAGAGAGAGAGCATCAGTGTAGATGTGTGTGTGAGTGTGTGAGAGAGCATTAGTGTAGATGTGTGTGTGAGTGTGACCACGTGTGTGTGTGTGTGAGAGAGAGCATTGGTTTAGATGTGTGTGTGTGAGAGTGTGAGCATGTGTGTGTGTGTGTGTGTGTGTGTGTGTGTGTGAGAGAGAGAGAGAGCATCAATGTAGATGTGTGTGTGAGGGAGAGAGCATTAGTGTAGATGTGTGTGTGTAAGAGAGCATTAGTGTAGATGTGTGTGTGAGGGAGAGAGCATTAGTGTAAATGTGTGTGTGTGTAAGAGAGCATTAGTGTAGATGTGTGTGTGAGTGTGACCATGTGTGTGTGTGTGTGTGTGTGTGTGAGAGAGAGAGAGAGAGAGAGCATCAGTGTAGATGTGTGTGTGAGAGAGAGAGAGAGCATTGGTGTAGATGTGTGTGTGAGTGTGTGTGAGCACTTGTTTGTGAGGGAGAGAGAGCATTAGTGTAGATCTGTGTGTGTGTGTGTGTGTGTGTGTGTGTGCGTGAGTGTGTGTGTGAACATGTATATAAGGGTGAGAATGGGTGTCTGTGTGCCTGTTGGTAATTCCTGTTGTTTGGGCCTGTTGGTGATTTCTGTTGTGTGGGCTTGTTGGTGATTCCTGTTGTTGGGGCCTGTTGGTGATTCCTGTTGTTGGGGCCTGTTGGTGATTCCTGTTGTTGGGCCCTGTTAGTGATTCCTGTTGTTGGGCCCTGTTAATGATTCCTGTTGTTGGGCCCTGTTAGTGATTCCTGTTGTTGGGGCCTGTTGGTGATTCCTGTTGTTGGGCCCTGTTAGTGATTCCTGTTGTTGGGCCCTGTTAGTGATTCCTGTTGTTGGGCCCTGTTGGTGATTCCTGTTGTTGGGGCCTGTTAGTGATTCCTGTTGTTGGGGCCTGTTGGTGATTCCTGTTGCTGGGGCCTGTTAGTGATTCCTGGTGTTGGATCTTGTTGGTGATTCCTGTTGTTGGGACCTGTTAGTGATTCCTGTTGTTGGGCCCTGTTGGTGATTCCTGTTGTTGGGGCCTGTTAGTGATTCCTGTTGTTGGGGCCTGTTGGTGATTCCTGTTGCTGGGGCCTGTTAGTGATTCCTGGTGTTGGATCTTGTTGGTGATTCCTGTTGTTGGGACCTGTTAGTGATTCCTGTTGTTGGGCCCTGTTGGTAATTCCTGTTGTGGGATCCTGTTGGTGATTCCTGTTGTTGGGGCCTGTTGGTGATTCCTGTTGTTGGGGCCTGTTGGTAATTCCTGTTGTGGGATCCTGTTGGTGATTCCTGTTGTTGGGCCCTGTTGGTGATTCCTGTTGTTGGGGCCTGTTGGTAATTCCTGTTGTGGGATCCTGTTGGTAATTCCTGTTGTGGGATCCTGTTGGTGATTCCTGTTGTTGGGCCCTGTTGGTGATTTCTGTTGTTGGGGCCTGTTGGTGATTCCTGTTGTTGGGGCCTGTTGGTAATTCCTGTTGTTGGATCTTGTTGGTGATTCCTGTTGTTGGGGCCTGTTGGTGATTCCTGTTGTTGGGGCCTGTTAGTAATTCCTGTTGTTGGATCTTGTTGGTGATTCCTGTTGTTGGGGCCTGTTGGTGATTCCTGTTGTTGGATCTTGTTGGTGATTCCTGTTGTTGGGGCCTGTTGGTGATTCCTGTTGTTGGGGCCTGTTAGTGATTCCTGTTGTTGGGGCTTGTTGGTGATTCCTGTTGTTGAGTCCTGTTGGTTATTGCTGTTAATTTCCGATATCTGGATCTGGTGTTGATACATTTCAGCCCAAGTGGACTCTATTGTTATTTCTTGTTTTTTATTATCATAAATATCAGACATTGACTAATAGCAGCACATGATACAGCTGTTGAAATTCATAACAGGAACCCTCTTACTGTGTATTCATCTCCAAGACTGTGTTGAAAACAACTGGAATATGATACCAGAGTCTGCCATGATTTAACTTCTCATTTCCTCTCTCTGATATGGATGAAAACATACAACATGTATGCTGAGGAAAATATGATATCAGGAACAAGACTTACCCATGTTTAGAACTTGAGGCTGGTGATTTCTAGCTGTGACAATGTGCAGTGTCTGAGCGGGGATCCCACCGGCAAATGGTAGCACTACCTTCTGAGGTGTGTGGGGAGAAGCTTTTCCTGAAACATTGGGTGTGTGCCTTTAGGCTCCTGTACCTCCTCCTTGTTAGTAGCTGTGAGAGGAGGGAATGTCCCAGGTGATGGGGGTCCTTCACGGTGGGTGCAGCCTTTTTGTGGCATCGCCTGTTGGAGTCGTCCCGGATGGTGTCCTTTCTGGCCATTCCCTCTGACATACAGTTGCATGTTGTAGACTCTGTCTCTGCTGGCTGAGCAGAGAGATCCCTCCTGCTCCACTGCTCCTACCCAGAACCGAACAAGAAGCCTGCAAGTCAGGTCCTCAGCATTAATACTATTTGCACAGTCTGTCCACTTCTGCACACTGCTTGTTTGTCAGTCTTGTCAGTGTTTCGTAAAATGTGATTGTTTTTCCTTTTCCCTGTAAACCTTGCAGAACAATGACTGCCAGGGCTGCACGTGGCAACATATACATACTCGATAGTAAACTTACCTTCAACTTTCAACACTTGTTCCCCACTGACCTATTCCTTCTCACTCACCCAACCCTGCTCCTGGATTCTAGTGCGCAGAGACAGCTCCCAGCGGGCAATCGGTGCCAAAGCACACGCAACATTTTCATTCCCCGGAGCATCTGGGGAAAAGCCACCCGGTCAGAAGGGGTGCGTGCAAACTCCACACGGGCAGCACCTGAGGTCAGAGTATCCGGTACTGGAGGTGTCGGCTCTTCCTGCAGTGCCACCGTGCTGCCAGTCTGAAGGAGCCAGTGTACTCAGCTCCGGAAAGGCCGCCTCTACTCTTTCTTAAAAGTGATTGTGGAAGCCTGTGCGACACCACTCTCAGTTTTGAGATCCAGACATTTCCATGAGAGGGACTTCTTCCCATTTCACATGAGCAGCTTCAAAGTAAATTCATTATCAAAGTACATTTATATCACGATATAAAACCCTGAGATTTGCTTTCTTGCGGCCAAAAAATGCAATAGAATCAATGAAAGACTGCCCTAACAGGATGGGCAACACCAGAGTGCAAAAGAAAAAAAAATGTGCAAGTGTAAATGGTAAAAAAATAAACAATAAACATGGAGAACATGAGATGACAGTCCTTGAAAGTGAGTCCATAGGTTGTGGGAACAGTTCAGTGATGGGGTGAGAGAACACCAGTGAAATTATCCCCTCTCGTTCAAGAGCCTGATGGTTCAGGGTTAAAAACTGCTCCTGAACCTGGTGGTGTGGGTCCTAAGGCTCCTGTACCTTCTTCGTGATGGCAGCAGCAAGAAGAGGGCATGGTCTGGAGGGTGGGGGTTCTTGATGGTGGATGTTGGCTTCCTGAAACAGCGGTCTGTGTAGGTGTGTTTTACCAGTGATGGACTGGGCCATATCCACTCCTCTTTGTCGGATTTTCCATTGGAGGGCATTGGTGTTTCCATACCCAGGCCATGATACAACCAGTCAATGTACTCTCCATCACACATCTGTAGAGGTTTGTCAAAGCTTCAGATGTCATGCCAAATCTTTGCAAACTCCTAAGGAAATAGAGGTACTGCCTTGCTTTCTTTATAAGGGCAATTATGTTCTGGGCCCAGGACAAATTCTCTGAAATGATAACACTGAGAAATTTAAACCTGACCCTCTCCACCAATGAGGATTGGCTCATGACCTCTGGTTTCCTCCTCCTGAAGTCAATAATCAGCTCCTTAGTCTTGCTGACACTGAGTGTGAGGTTGGTGTTATGGCGTCACTCAGTCAGATTTTCAATCTCTGTCTTGTATGCTGATTCATCACCACCTTTGATTCAGCCTACGAAAGTAGTGTCGTCAGCAAACTTGAACATGGCATTGAAGCTGTGCTTAGCCTCACAGTCACAAGTATAAAGTGAGTAGAGCAGGGGGCTAAGCACACAGCCTTGTTGTGCACGTGCTGATGGTGATCATGGGGGAGATGTTGTTGCCAATCTGAATTAACTAGGGTCTGCAAGTGAGGAAATCGAGTACCTGATTGCACGAGGAAGTATTGTCAAGGTCTTAGAATTTATTAATTAGTCTTGAGGGGATGATGGTTTTGAATGCCAAGTTGCATTCGATAAAGAGCATCCTGATGTATGTATCTTCATTGTCCAGATGTTGAAAGTAAAATTTCTTATCGGAAAACGTACATGTCACCTCATACAACCTTGAGATTCTTTTTCCTGTGAGCATACTTAGCAAATCTACAGAACAGTAAGTGTAAACAGGATCAACGAAGGAGCAAGAGCAGAGAAATCAACAAACTGTTGAAATACAACCGTCAATAAATAGCAATTAATAATGAGAGCATGAAATAACAAGATAAAGAGCCCTTAAAGTGAGAGCATTAGTTGTGGGAACATCTCAAAAGACGAGTGGTGTTATCCTCCTTTGTTCATCAGCCTGATGTTGAGGAGCAGTAACCATCCTTAAACCTGGTGGTGCAGATCCCGAGGCATCTGTTCTTTCTACCTGATGTCAGCCGTGAAAAAGGAACATGGCCTAGGTGATGAGGATCTTTGATGATGGATGCTGCTTTTCTACAACAGCGTTTCATGTCGATATGCTCAGTGGTTGGGTGGGCTTTCCCTGTGAAGTACTGGGTTGAATCCATTACCTTTTGCAGGAGTTTCTGTTCAAAGGCATTGGTGTTCCCATACCAGGCCATAATGCAGCCAGTCAGCACACATCTATAGAAGTTCATCGAGGTTTTTGATGACATGCCAAACCTCTGCAGACTCCTAAGGAAGCAGAGGTGCAGTTGTGCTTTCTTTGCAGTTACATTTACAGAGTATATGATGGGTCTAGGAGAGGTCCTCTGAGACAGTGACCCCCAGGAGTTTAAAGTTACTGACCCTCTCCACCTCTGGTCCTCTGATGATTACTGGCTCATGGACCTCTGGTTTCCCTCTCCTGAAGTCTACAATCAGTTCCCTGGTCTTGCTGACATTGAGTGAGAAGTTGTTATTACATCACTCAGTCAAGTTTTCAATCTCTTTCCTATATGCTGATTCATCACCACCTTTGATACGGCCTACAACAGTGTGTCATCAGCAAACTTGGATATGGCATTGAAGCTGTGCTTAGCTCCAGAGTTGTGAGAAGAGCCAGTGAGATGGTATCTCCTATGGACCTGTAGCTCTGGTAGGCAAATTGGAGCAGATCCAAGTCACCTCTCAGGCAGGAGTTGATCTACTTCATCGCCAGCCTCTCACAACACTTCATCATAGTGGATGTAAGTGCTGCTGGACGATAGTCATCAAGGCAAGTTGCACACACACAAAATGCTGGAGGAACTCAGCAGGCCAGGCAGCATCTATGGAAAAAAGAACAGTCAGCGTTTCGGGCCGAGGCATCAACTGTACATTTTTCCATAGGTGTTGCCTCATCTGCTGAGTTCATCCCGCAATTTGTGTATGTGCTGCTTGGATTTCCAGCATCTGCAGATTTTCTCTTGTTCGAGACAGGTTAGCGCGTTCTTCTAAGACACGGTATAATTGAAGCCTGCTTGAAACAGGAAGGTACCTCAGACTTGGGCATTTTCCAATCATTGGAAATAAATGTGATTCCCATCAATATTACTTTCTCTTTGAAGTGGCCTTTCATGCTGATCAGATGCTCACCCTTTCTCCTTTCAAGTTTTGTGTCAAGCCCAAGTTCAGGTCAAAGGGTCATGGAGTCACAGAGAACTCACTTTCAAGGTCTCTATAATTCAGTATTACATACTTGTTATTATTTGTACTATTTGTCTTCTTTTCCACATTGACTGCTTCTCAGTCTTTGTTTATGTGTAGATTTTCATAATTTCTCCTGCACCTTTTTATTTTCATGTAAATCCCTGCAAGAAAATGAATCTCAGGGTTGTATACATAGCTAGATAATAAATTTACTTTGAACTTTGAAGCTATGTAGCAGATTTTGTCGATCCAAGACTGCTTTGGAGAAGGTTCTGTGATAATGTTGGAGTCACAGAGCGATACAGCACAGAAACAGGCCAGGCCCGTTGGCCCATGTAGGCCGTGCCGAATTGTTATTCTGCCTGTATCATTGACCTACACCTAGACCAGGCCCTCCATACCCTATGTCCTCCATTTCTCTTAAATGTTCAAATCAAACCCACATCCACCACTTCCTCTGCAGCTCTTCCCACACTGTCACAGCCCTCTGAATGAAGAAGTTATTTATTTTTATATTTTTAAAGAGATACACTGCCCTTCCAGCCCAAAGAGCTGTGCCACTCGGCAACACATCTATTTTAACCCTCGCCTGATCACAGGACAATTTACAATGACCAGTGACTCTTAACCGGTATATCCTTGGACTGTAGGAAGAAAGCAGAGCATCTGGAGGAAACCCACGTGGTTCACGGGGAGAATGTATAAACTCCTTACAGACAGCTCCAGAATTGAACTCTGAACTCTGACGCATCCCAAGCTGTAACCACTGTGCTACCATGGTACCCACCTTTCACCCTTAACCCATGACCTCTTGTCCTAATCTTACCCAACCTCAATGGAAAAAGCTTGCTTGCATTTATCCTATCCATACCCTTCATAATTTTGTATATCTCTGTCTAAATTCCCTCATTCTCCGATGCTCGAGAGAATAAAAGTCCTAACTTATTCAACGTTTCCCTATCACTCAGGTCCTCCGGTCCCAGCAACATCCATGTAAATTTTCTTTGCATTCTTTCAACATTATTTATGTCTTTTCTGTAGTAGGTGACCAAAACTGCACACTGTACTCCAAATTAGGCCCCAGTAATGTCTTATACAACTTCAGCATAACATCCCCAACTCCTGTACTCAATACTTTGATTTATAAAGGCCAATGTGACCTTCTTACGACCCTATCTACCTGTTACTTATTGTTTATTTGTTTGTTTTGTATTTGCTAAGATCGTCTTCTTTTGCCTATTGGTTATTTGTCTGTTTGTGTTAGTACTTTGAACTTTAACCTCTTGAAATTAGGCCTCAGCAACATTTTGGAAATACTGTACTGTTGGCCTGTACTGTAGGGCTGAAATGGGACTTTGCCTGAGTGAGTCCACAATGACAATCAACCTCTCCTCCCCATTTACACTACGCAGATCCTTTTTCCGTCATTTTCCAATATTTCAATCAATTCCCAGGTTCCAGGTTACCCACACACTAAAGACAATTTACGGTGTCCCATTCACCCACCAACCTGCACATCGTAGGGATCTCGGAGGAAACCAGAGCACCTGGAGGAAACCTACATGGTCACAGAGAGAACTTACAATTTCCACACATTCACAGAGCACCCGAGGACAGGAGTGAAACTGCGTCTCTGGTATTGTGGAGCAGCAGCTCTCCCAGTTGTGTCACTGTGCTGTCGTTTTGATTGGACAGATCTTGGTTGAGCACGCTAATAACTCAGTGGCCACTTCATTATGTACACTATACACCTGCTCGTTCATGCCAAATATCTAATCAGCCAATCATGTGGCAGCAACTCAATGCATAAAAACACGCCGACATGATCAAGAGGTTCAGTTGTTCTTCAGACCAAACATCAGAAATGTGATCTAAGTGACTTTGGCAGTGGAACAGCTGTTGGTGCCAGATGGGGTGGTTTGAGTATCTTCTGAGGCTTACACACGCAGCAGTCTCTAGAGTTTAACTAATGAAGTGGCCATTGAGTGTATATTTAATTAGTTAGTCATTCGTTGACATATTTGTGGGAAGTGTTTTTTTTTCTCTTGCACTCGTTATTTAATCTGATCAACAATATGTATTGAATCATACTGGTTCAGAATTGGCTCACCCACAGAAGGCACATTGTGGTTGTAGATGGAGTACATTCTGCTTGTAATTTGGTGAGCAGCAGTGTTCCTTGTGGATCTGTTTTGGAACCCATGCTCTTTGTGACGCTCATGGATGAGGAAGTGTTAGGTTGGGTTAGTAGGTTTGCAGATGACTTGAAGGCTGGTGGAGTTGTGGATACTGTAGAAGGTTGTCGTAGGCCGGAACAGCACTTTTATGGGATACTGATCTCGGTTGAGAAGTGAGAGGTAGAGTTCAACCAAGAAAAGTGTGAAGTGATTCACTTTGGAAGGTCGAATTTGAAAGCAGAGTACAAGGTGAATGGCAGGATTATTTGCAGTGTGGAGGAACAGAAGGAACTTGGGGTGCATGTCTAAAGATTCCTCAAAGTTACCACGCAAGTTGATAGGGTTGTTAAGAAGGTGTATGGTGTAATATTTTCTTTAACATAATATTACTAATATCTTGGTAATATTACCAATAGTTTCCTTCGTTAATCACTCTTCAACATACTGTATGTATGGAAAGTGTTTTTCTCTCTTGAACCCATTATATAATCCAATTAACAATTTGTATTGCATCATACCCGTTAGTCAGCACAGAATTAACTCCATATCCTTGTCTCCCATGCAGGTAGGAAGAGGGGGACTAGTCTGATGGGATGGCGGAGAACAGGAATGATACTCCCAAAGCCAGGAAGTTCACCAGGGATGGTCGGAGGACAGCGAGGCGCAGGAGGGGACTTCCTGAGTTCCAGAACCCAGAGGCCGAGGAGCACAAATGGGCGGAAGGGTGGAGCTCTGGAGAAATGTTTATCATGGAGAAGGTCCATGAGTTCTTCCAGGAGTGTGGTGGGGACGAGAGGGGCTTCATCACGCGGGAAGACATGAAGGTAAGAACTGTACCCTCCGCGCTCCCTAATTCCTACCTAGCATGTCAGAGACATCTGGAGAACTCCAACATCTGATTAACGCAAAGAATAGATATGCAGAATTATGTAGCATGGAACGTAGAGCAGTACAGCAAGTACAGGCTTTTTGGCCCACAATGTTGATACTCATGTGAGCATGGTACCCAAAGTGATGGCTATAGTGCTTTGGTGTCTCGTTCTGTGTTTGTTCATTTTCAGTCAATTCAGTTGGTGTATATATATATTTAATTATTCTGTTATCTGTATTTTAAACTCTAACTTTACTTTTGTATAATTCTTTATTCTTTATAACTCTTGAATGTTGTTTGTTGCATGTCTACCCTGACCAACTCACCACAGCTCAGTGCTACAGTGTGATTGATAGATACAACTTCCATGTTCTTCAGTGATATTCACAGGGGTATCGGGTCCATAGACACTGAGTGGCCACTTTAATAGGTACACTTATACACCTGCTCGTTAATGGAAATATCTAATCAGCCAATCATGTGGCAGCAACTCAATGCATTAAAGAATGTAGAATAGACATAGTCAAGAGGTTCAGCTGTTGTTCAGGTTAAACATCCGAATAGGGAAGAAATGTGATCTAAGTGATTTTCACAATGGAATGATTGTTGGTGCCAGACAGAGTGGCTTGAGTATCTCAGAAATTGCCGATCTCCTGAGATTTTCATGCATTGGATTGCAACAGTAACTTGAATAACCATGCATTACAACAGTGGTGTGCAGAAGAGCATCTCTGAACATACAACACATTGAACCATGAAGTGGACGGGCTACAGCAGCAGAAGACCACAGACATGCACTCAGTGGCCACTTTATTAGGTACAGGTTCTATGGCTCCATTTGGGTGCAGATCAATGGGACTATGCAGATCAATGGGACTAGACAGATCAATGGGACTAGACAGATCAGTGGGACTATGCAGATCAATGGGACTAGACAGATCAATGGGACTATGCAGATCAATGGGACTAGACAGATCAATGGGACTAGACAAATCAATGGGACTATGCAGATCAATGGGACTAGACAGATCAATGGGACTAGACAGATCAATGGGACTATGCAGATCAATGGGACTAGACAGATCAATGGGACTAGACAGATCAGTGGGACTATGCAGATCAATGGGACTAGACAGATCAATGGGACTAGACAAATCAATGGGACTATGCAGATCAATGGGACTAGACAGATCAATGGGACTAGACAGATCAATGGGACTATGCAGATCAATGGGACTAGACAGATCAATGGGACTATGCAGATCAATGGGACTATGCAGATCAATGGGACTAGACAGATCAATGGGACTAGACAGATCAATGGGACTATGCAGATCAATGGGACTATGCAGATCAATGAGACTAGACAGATCAATGGAACTAGACAGATCAATGGGACTAGACAGATCAATGGGACTGTGCAGATCAATGAGACTAGACAGATCAATGGGACTAGACAGATCAATGGGACTATGCAGATCAATGAGACTAGACAGATCAATGGAACTAGACAGATCAATGGGACTAGACAGATCAATGGGACTATGCAGATCAATGGGACTATGCAGATCAATGGGACTAGACAGATCAATGGGACTATGCAGATCAATGGGACTATGCAGATCAATGGGACTAGACAGATCAATGGGACTAGACAGATCAATGGGACTAGACAGATCAATGGGACTATGCAGATCAATGGGACTATGCAGATCAATGAGACTAGACAGATCAATGGAACTAGACAGATCAATGGGACTAGACAGATCAATGGGACTCTGCAGATCAATGAGACTAGACAGATCAATGGGACTAGACAGATCAATGGGACTATGCAGATCAATGAGACTAGACAGATCAATGGAACTAGACAGATCAATGGGACTAGACAGATCAATGGAACTAGACAGATCAATGGGACTAGACAGATCAATGGGACTATGCAGATCAATGGGACTATGCAGATCAATGAGACTAGACAGATCAATGGAACTAGACAGATCAATGGGACTAGACAGATCAATGGAACTAGACAGATCAATGGGACTAGACAGATCAATGGGACTATGCAGATCAATGGGACTAGACAGACCAATGGAACTATGCAGATCAATGGGTTAGCACAGACTAGGGTAGCTGAAGGACCGGTTTTTGTGCTGTAGTGTTCTATGATTTGATGACTCCAAGTGGCACCTAATAAAGTGGCCACTGAGTGTACATGTAAATGTATATTGTGATAAAATTAATCTTTGATCATTGTGCTGAGTGTTTAAACTGACTTCATGATCAATCCAACCCTTCCCACCAAATTAGTAATCAGAGAGCAGAAATTTAAAATAAATCAGGACATTCTGACTTCTTCCTCTTCCTTTCCAGCCCTGATGAAAGGTCTCGGCCTGAAATATCGACTGTTTCATTCCTTTCCATAGATGCTGCCTGACCTGCCTAGTTCCTGCAGGATTTTGTGCAAGTTGTTCAGGATTTCCAACATCTGCAGAATCTCTTGTGTTTATAAAATAAAAACCAAAGTTTCTTGAAATGATTGGCAGGTCCAGACATTATGCATTTTTCTTCTGCCTTCTGGGAGAAAATACAGGAACTGCAGACTCAAGAGCAGCTTCTCCCTTACTGCTCCCTCACCCTGGACCTCTCTCACATCCCTTTCCACAGACCCTAAATCTCTCTCACATCCCGTTCCACAGACCCTAAATCTCTCTCACATCCCTTTCCACAGACCCTAACTCTGTCTCACATCCTGTTCCACAGACCCTAAATCTCTCTCACATCCCTTTCCACAGACCCTACCTCTGTCTCACATTCTGTTCCACAGACCCTAAATCTCTCTCACATCCTGTTCCACAGACCCTAAATCTCTCTTATATCCCATTCCAGACATCCCCTACTACCGGATCCCTGAATCTCTCTTGCCTCCCGTTCCAAACATTCCTCACTGCTACAGTCCCCGAAATCTTCTCACATCCCACTCCAGTTACTCCTCACCTGCCTATCACCTCCCCTGGTGCCCCTCCTTCTTCCCTTTCTCCTCTCCTATCAGATTCCTGCTTATCCAGCCCTTCAGCTTTCCGACACTCCTCATTTCACTGATCGTCTTCTAGCTAGCCTCCTTCCCCTCCTGCACACCTTTTTATTTTGGCATCTACCCCCTTCCTTTCCAATCCTGATGGTGGGTCTCGGCGAATGTTTATTCAGTTCCATTGATTCTACCTGATCTGATGAATTCCTGCACATTTTGTGTGTGTTACTTTGAATTTCCAGCATCTGCAGAATCTCCCATATCACAGATCGGCACATGGACGATAGGAAAATGGAGGGTTAAGTGAGAAGGTAGGGGTAGTTAGATCTTGGAGTAGGTTAAAAGGTTGGCACAACATTGTGGGCTGCATTGTGCTGTAATGTTCTATCATCATTACTATCTGCTTTACATCTTGTGATTGCACAAAATATACACAGAAAACACAATGCAAACAGTTCGTCATTCATTAAATCCATTTTGCCATCAAGAGGGCCATTTATCCAATTCTGTTCCATGTCTGATGTTCTATACCTACTTTTCTCCACATTAGGCTCAAATTGACGACTTTGTCGTCTCATTTAACCTGCGCAGATACTGCTATGGTCTCAGCTAGTACTCTTCAACCCTCACCTCAGCTTCTGTCCTTCAGTTGTCAGCACATTTAAGAACTGGCTCTTTCCTCTGTCTCTACTCTATCAACAGAAACTCCAGGAGAAGTTTCCTTTCAGTTCTGAGGAGCTGGAGACAGTGTTTGATAAACTGGACAATGACAACAAAGGAATTCTGACCCCGGAACAACTCACAACAGGGCTGAGTAAGTTCAGAGTACGATGTCTGGTGGCCCCTTTGGGGCTGGGCTATGGGATCTCGTATAGGAAATGCAGCACAATGTGGGTCCACACGTGGATCTCTCACTGGAGACTGAAGTAGCTGATGGCGACAGGCTTTGAGTGTCCGAGAGGGACACAGATCAGTAAATGCTCACAACAACAGGAATTTTCACTCTGGTGAAAGAATAGGCCTTTGGGACTCAAATCTCCGTGTATGCTCACTTAGGTATTCTCCCCATATAGACTGGGCAACTATGTCAACATTCTGTATAAAGTGGATGTTCAATATCACCCTCATCAATATCACCAACATCATCCATACCCCTCGTCAATATCACTCACATCCCCCCGTCAATATCACCCACATTCCCCGTCAATATCACCCACATCTCCTTTGTCAATATCACCCACATCCCCCGTCAATATCACTCACATCCCCCTCATCAGTATCATCCACAACCCCCTTGTCAATATCACCCACATCCCCCTCGTCAGTATCATCCACATCCCCCTTGTCAATATCACCCACATCCCACGTCAATATCACCCACATCCCCCGTCAATATCACACACATCCCCCTCGTCAGTATCATCCACACTCCCCTTGTCAATATCACCCACATCCCCCTCGTCAGTATCATCCACATCCCCCTTGTCAATATCACCCACATCCCCCTCGTCAAAATCACCCACATCCCCCTAATCAATATCACCCACATCCCCCTCGTCAATATCACCCACAGCCCCGTTATCAATATCACTCACATCCCCTGTCAATATCACCCACATTCCCCTCGTCGATATCATCCACATCCCCCTTGTCAATATCACCCACATCCCCCTCGTCAGTATCATCCACTTCACCCTTGTCAATATCACCCACATCTCCCTCGTCAATATCACCCACATCCCCCTTGTGAATATCACTCACATCCCCTTGTCAACATCACCCACATTCCCCGTCAATATCACCCACATCCCCCTCGTCAGTATCATCCACATCCCCCTTGTCAATATCACCCACATCCCCGTCATCAATATCATTCACATCTCCTCGCCAACATCACCCACATTCCCCGTCAATATCACCCACATCCCCCGTCAATATCACCCACATCCCCCTCGTCAAAATCACCCACATCCCCCTCATCAATATCACCCACATCCCCCTCGTCAATATCACCCACATCCCCCTCGTCAAAATCACCCACATCCCCCTCATCAATATCACCCACATCTCCCTCGTCGATATCACCCATGTCCTCTCATCAATATCACCCACATCCCCCTCGTCAATAGCACCCACATCCCACTCGTCAATATTACCCACATCCCCTCATCAATATCACCCCAATCCCCCTGTCAACATCACCCACATCCCCTCTTTAATATCACCCACATCACCTCTTCAATATCACCCACATCCCCCCATCAATAACACCCACATCCCCCTTGTCAATATCACCCACATCCCCCTGTCAATATCATCCACATCCCTTCTTCAATATCACCCACATCCCCCTCGTCAATATTACCCACATCCCACTCGTCAATATCACCCACATCCCCTCATCAATATCACCCACATCCCCCTCATCAATATCACCCACATCGCCCTCGTCAATATCACCCATGTCTTCTCATCACCCACATCCCCCTCGTCAATAGCACCCACATCCCCGCTTTAATATCATGCACATCCCCTCTTCAATATCACCCACATCCCCCGTCAATATCATCCACATCCCTTCTTCAATATCACCCACATCCCCCCATCAATATCACCCACATCCCCGTCAATAGCACCCACATCCCCCTCGTCAATATCACCCATGTCCCCTCACCAATATCACCCACATCCCCTGTTCAATATCACCCACATCCCCCTTGTCAATATCACCCACATCCCGTCAATATCATCCACATCCCTTCTTCAATATCACCCACATCCCCCCATCAATATCACCTACATCCCCGTCAATAGCACCCACATCACCCTCATCAATATCACCCACGTTCCCTCACCAATATCACCCACATCCCCCTTGTCAATATCACCCACATCCCCCCATCAATATCACCCACATCCCCCCATCAATATCACCTATATCCCTGTCAAAAGCACCCACATCCCCTCACCAATATCACCCACATCCCCCTTGTCAATATCACCCACATCCCCCTCGTCAATATCACCCACATCCCCTCTTCAATATCACCCACATCCCCCCATCAATATCACCTACATCCCCGTCAATAGCACCCACATCCCCTCACCAATATCACCCACATCCCCCTCGTCAATATCACCCACATCCCCGTCAGTGTCACCCACATCCCCTCATCAATATCACCCACATCCCCCTCTTCAATATCACCCACATCCCCTCATCAATATCACCCACATCCCCGTCAATATCACCCACATCCCCCCATCAATATCACCCACATCCCCATCAATATCACCCACATCCCCTCATCAATATCACCCACATCCCCCTCGTCAATATCACCCACATCCCCTCGTCAATATCACCCACATCCCCGTCAATAACACCCACATTTCCAGTCTATATCACCCACATCCCCTCATCAATATCACTCATATCCCTTCATCAAGATTGAGGCAAAAGAGAGGGGAACGAAGTGTTAGTGTGGGAAGTGAGGGGTGAGTAAAATGGAGTGAGGAAGGAGTGTGGGGAGTGAACAGTTAATGTAGGGAATGAAGGGGAGTGAGGAGTGAGTGTGGGAGAGAGAGAGAGTGGAGGTAGGTGTTAGTTTGGGGAGTGAGGGGGAAGTCTGAGAGGAGAGAGGGAGAATGTGTTGAGTGTGCGGAGTAAGGAGGGAGTGAGGGGAGTGAAGGGCTATTGTGGGAGTGAGGGGGGAGTGTGGGAAGTGTGGGGAGTCAGTGGTGTGAGGACAGAGTGAGTGGCTAGTAAGGGAGTAGTGAGGGGGTAGTGGGGGGTAGTGAGAGGGTAGCAAGAGGGAGTGAGGGGTTAGTGAGGGGAGGGGGTAGTGAGGGAGTTGGGGGAGTGAGAGGGTAGTGGGGGAGTGGGTTGTTAGTGAGGGGGTGTGAGGGGTGTGTGGGATATGTGGGGAGTGAGTGGGGTGAGGGGAGGTTGAGGGGGAGTGGGGTGAGTGAGGGGAGTGAGGGGAGTGTGGGAGAGTGAGGAGTGTGGGGAGTGAGGAGTTAGTGTAGGTGGAGTGAAGTGGGAGTGTGAAGTGAAATAGGGGGAGTGAGGGAAGTGAGGGTTTAGTATGGGGAGTTGGGGGATTGAGTGGAGTGTGGAGGAGTGTAGGGGAGTGAGGGGGGAATGGGAGAGTGAGGGGAGTGAGGGGTGTGAGGGAGACTATGGGGTAGTGAGGGGGTGGGGGGAGTTGGGGGTTATTGTGGGGGGTATAAGGGGGTGTGAAGGGGAAGTGTGGGAAATGTAGGAGTGACTGGGGTGAGGAGAGAATGAGGGAGGGGTAGGGGAGTGAGGGCAGTTTGGGGAGTGAGGGATTAGTGTAGGGGGACTGAGGTGGAGTGAGGGGGGAGCGTAGGGTCAATGACAGTGCCAAAGGTACAGGGAGATGGCAGGAGAATGGTGTTGAGATCGGTGGTAAATCAGTCATGATAGATTGGCGGAGCATTCTTGATGGTTGGAATGGCCTAATTCAGCTCCGATGTTTCATGGTCTAACCTGGACTGGAGAGAAGGGAAATTTCTTCAAAGTCATGTACTACAAATGAATGATCTCACCTCAGACCGTGGACTCTCCATCCCCAGCCCCAGATGGTGAGTTCTTCCACCATTTTGTGTGTGGCTCCAGACTGCGGCATCTGCAGATCTCTTGTGTTTCCCTGAATACCAATAATCAGTTTGTGGAGTTATCAGGTCTGGTGATTGGTGGGATTGGACTGGTTTAACCCACAAGCCCTTCGGGTGATACAGATTTGCTGCTGCAAGATCAGCCCGCTGTTCTGTGGAGACGTTATGTTTGAACTGAACCGTGCCCGCTCTCGTTTTCAGGCCACTTCCTGAGTGACCAAAGTCAGCCCCTGGGTGGTGACGATCCGAAGGAGCCATCTGTCTCCCTGTACCAATCCCCCAGCCTTCAACACCAGATGGACTCTGAGGACGAGGAGAAGCAGCAGTTTGCTGCCTTGCTGGAGAAACTGGGGGCTGGCGCCATCTTTGAAGGGTAAGATTCAAGATTCAGGAGTGTTTAATGTCATTCCCTGTACACAAGTGTAAAGGAGAACAAAATAATTGTTACTCCGGCCCCAATGTGGCACAAAAAAAGCACAAAAATTTTTTAAAAAACACAATAAATATAAATATGTAAGATAGCTTATATACGTAGATTGATTGCATGTCCATAAAGTGATGCTAGACACAGGAAGGTCTGTACATAAGGTGACTGACAGGAAATGATAAAGTCATGGTGGTGGAGGTGTGGAGGGTGTGTTAGTGGGTGGAGGTGTTGATCAGCCTTACTGCTTGAGGTAAGTAACTGTTTTTGAGTCTGGTGGTTTTGGTGTGGATGCTATGTAGCCTCTTCCCTGATGGGAGTGGGACAAGCAGTCCAAGAGCAGGGTGGGTGGGTGATGCTTCCGGCCCTTTTTGTGTGACCCAGGGTTTCCTTGCACAGGTTAAGGGTCTGTCAGTGACCAGGAGCCTTGGCATCTTCTCCAAGGAGAAGTGTAATCCACCATAAAGAAATAGTTATACCCAGCCAATTACCACCCTATCAGCCTACTCTCAATCATCAGCAAAGCCATGGAAGGGGTCATCAGCAGTGCTATCATGCAGCATCTACTCGACAATAACCTGCTTATGAATCCCCAGTTTGGGTTCCATCAAGGCCACTCAGATCCTGACCTCATTACCTCCTTGGTCCAAACATGGACCAAGGAGCTAAATACTGGAGGTGAGGTGAGAGTGACAGCCCTCGACATCAAGGCAGCATTTAACTGAGTATGGCATCAAGCTGCCCTAGCTAACATGGAGTCAATGGGAATTTGGGGGAAACTCTCCGATTGTTGGAATCTTACCTGACACAAAGGAAGATGGTTGTGATGGTTGGAGGTTAATCATCTCAACCTCAGGACATCACTGCAGGGGTTCCTCAGGGAAGTGTCCTAGGACCAACCATCTTCAGCTGCTTCATCAATGACCTTCCTTTCCTCATAAGGTCAGAGAGTGGTGAATCTGTGGAATTCTCTGCCACAGGAAACTGTTGAGGCCAGTTCATTGGCTATGTTTAAGAGGGAGTTAGATTGGCCTTTGTGGCTACGGGGGTCAGGGGGTATGGAGGGAAGGCTGGGGCGGGGTTCTGAGTTGGATGATCAGCCATGATCATAATAAATGGCGGTGCAGGCTCGAAGGGCCGAATGGCCTACTCCTGCACCTATTTTCTATGTTTCTATAACTAAATGAAACAGGACCTGGACAATATCCAGGCTGGGGCTGACAAGTGGCAAGTAACATTCGAGCCATGCAAGTGTCAGGCAATGACCATCTCCACAAGAGTGGCTCTAACCATCGTCCCTTGACATTCAGTGGCATCACCATCACTGAATCCCCTTTATCAACATCCTGGGGGTTAGCATTGACAGGAAACTGAACAGGTCTAGCCACATAAACACCATAGCTACCTGTAGCGTGTAGCTCACCTCCTGAATCCCCAAGGCCTGTCCGCCATCTACAAGTGTCAGATCAGGAATATAGTGCCACTCGCCTGGATGAATGCAGCTCCATCAACACTCGAGAAGCTTGACACCATCCAGTACAAGACAGCCCTCTTGATTGGTACCCCTTCCACAAGCATCCAATCCCTCCACCATCGATGAACAGTTGCAGCAGTGTGTACTACTACAAGATGCACTGCAACAACACACAAAGGTTCCTAAAGCAGCACCTTCCAGACCCACGACCACTACTATCCAGAAGGACGAGAACAGCAGATATCTGGGAGCACCACCACTTGGAAATCCTCTTCCAAGTCACTCACCATCCTGACTTGGAAACATATTTCCGTTCCTTCTTTGTTATAGACCAACACCCACAATGCTGGGGAAACTCAGCAGGTCAGGCAGCATCCATGGAGAGGAATGGACAGTCAAAATAAGAATCAGAAGCAGGTTTAACATCACTAGCATATGTCATGAAATATGTTGTTTTGCAGCAGCAGTGCATTGCAATCCATAATAAACCTACAAATTACAATAAAAATATTCATATATGAAAAAATAAAACAAATTATATGAAAAAAATAAACCAGCGGAAGCGTCCATGAGTTCATTATCCATTGAGAAATCTGATGGCAGAGGGGAAGAAGCTGTTGCTGAAACATTGAGTGTGTGTCTTCAGGCTCCTGTACCTCCTCCCTGATGGCAGCAGTGAGAAGAGGGCAGGTCCTGGGTGATGGGGATTCTGCTGCCTTTTTGAGGCATCGTCTTTTGAAGGTGTCCTGGATGCTGAGGAGGCTGGTGCCCATGATGGTACTGACTGAGTTCACAATTTTCTGCAGCTTTTTCCGATCCTGTGCAGTAGCCCCTCCATACCAGGTTTCATGTTGAGTCCCTTTATCTGGGCTGGAGAGGAGGAAAACTTTTTTAATGTCTAATGGTGATCTGGCAGTGATCACCGTGGATGGTCACAATGTATAAGCAAGGAGACGTGGGATACCTGTTTGCTGGGAACAGTTTAGTAATGCTGATGGTGTGAGATATGCCATTGTATCAAAGAGAGGGTCTGATCTTGTGAGATACATCATTGTGTCAGAGAGAGGATCTGATGATGTGAGATACATCATTGTATCAGAGAGAGGGTCTGATGGTGTGAGATACATCACTGTGTCAGAGAGAGGGTCTGATGATGTGAGATACATCATTGTATCAAAAAGAGGGTCTGATGGTGTGAGATACATCATTGTGTCAGAGAGAGGATCTGATATGTGAGATACATCATTGTATCAGACAGAGGATCTGATGATGTGAGATACATCATTGTATCAGAGAGAGGGTCTGATGATGTGAGATACATCATTGTATCAAAAAGAGGGTCTGATGGTGTGAGATACATCGTTGTGTCAGAGTGAAGATCTGATGGTGTGAGACACATCGTTGTGTCAGAGTGAAGATCTGATGGTGTGAGATACATCATTGTATCAAAAAGAGGGTCTGATAGTGTGAGATACATCATTGTGTCAGAGTGAAGATCTGATGGTGTGAGACACATCGTTGTGTCAGAGAGAGGGTCTGATGGTATGAGATACTTCATTGTATCAGAGAGAGGGTCTGATGGTGTGAGATATATCATTGTATCAGAGTGAAGATCTGATGGTGTGAGATACATCATTGTGTCAGAGTGAAGATCTGATGGTGTGAGATACATCATTGTATCAAAGAGAGGATCTGATGGTGTGAGATACATCGTTGTGTCAGAGTGAAGATCTGATGGTGTGAGATACATCATTGTGTCAGAGTGAAGATCTGATGGTGTGAGATACATCATTGTATCAGAATGATCTGATGGTGTGAGATACATCGTTGTGTTAGAGTGAAGATCTGATAGTGTGAGACACATCGTTGTATCAGAGAGAGGATCTGATGATGTGAGATACATCATTGTATCAAAAAGAGGGTCTGATGGTGTGAGATACATCATTGTATCAGAGAGAGGATCTGATGGTGTGAGATACCTCATTGTATCAGAGAGAGGATCTGATGGTGTGAGATACCTCATTGTATCAGAGAGAGGATCTGATGGTGTGAGATACATCATCATATCAGAGAGAGGGTCTGATGGTGTGAGATACATTATTGTATCAGAGAGAGGATCTGATGGTGTGAGATATGTTGTA
This sequence comes from Mobula hypostoma, assembly GCF_963921235.1. Taxonomy (NCBI): domain Eukaryota; kingdom Metazoa; phylum Chordata; class Chondrichthyes; order Myliobatiformes; family Myliobatidae; genus Mobula; species Mobula hypostoma. The sequence continues at coordinate 91,154 of NW_026948235.1, read as the reverse complement.
TCAGAGAGAGGGTCTGACAGTGTGAGATACATCATTGTGTCAGAGTGAAGGTCTTATGGATCACATGTTATTGAATTAATTATTGTATTGATGTCTTTTTAAAAATTATGTATTGCACTGAACTGCTGCTGTAAAACAACACGTGAATGATATTAAACCTGATTCTAATTACTAGAAATATGTTTCTCTTGTGCTCCCAGAATATAAAGACAACAATGGCCCTTCACTTCTGCTGTAAACTGTGTTTGTAAATAATGGCATTTCTCTACAATGGATCTGTTAGGCATTCACAGTACAAACCCTGGAATTCTTGCTCACTGAACTTCCATGTCTCCATCAGAGGTGTGGTCTGTTGCAGTACAGTAGTCAGTGAGAGTCTCTGCTAATTCTGTATCATTATTTGCCCATCTGACTTACTCTCTCTCTTCCGTTCTCTCTCAACCCCTCTCTCTCCTCTCTCACTCCCCTCAACACTCTCTCCCCCCTCACTCTCCTTTCTCCTGCCTTTCAACCCTCTCTCCCCTTCTCTCACCCACTCTCTCTTCCTTTCTCTCTCCTTTCTCTCTCCCACCTTCTCGCTCTCCCCTTCTCCATCTCTCACTCTCTCTCCCAACCACTCTATCTCTTTCCCCCTCTCTCTCCCCTCTTTCTCCCCTCTCTCACACACTATTTCTCTTCCTCCCTCTCACCTCTCTTGCCCTCTTTCTCTTTCTGCAACTCTCTCCACCCTCTCTCACCCTCTCTCTCATTTCTTTCAACCATCTCTCCCCCTCCCACTCCCCCTTTCCTTCTTTCCTCACCTCCCTCCCCTCTTCCCCCTCTCTCTCCCCAATCATTCTCTCTCTCCATTCTTCTCTCTCCTCTCACTCTCTCTCACCCTCTCCTTCCCCATCTCTCTCACTCACTTTCTCTACCACTCTCTCTACCCCTCTCTCTTGCCCATTTCGCCACCTCTCTCCCCCTTCTCCCCCTCCTTCCTTCTCACCCTCTCTCTACCCTCTCTGTCTCGCCCCTCCTTCTCTCTCACTATCTCCCTCCTCTCTCCCTCTCTCTCCCCTCTTTCTCCCCTTCTCCTTTGCCCACCCTCTCTCTCCCAAACACTCTATCGCCCTCTCCCCTCTCTCTCACGTTATCTCTCTTCCTCCCTCTCACTTCCTTTACCCTCTTTCTCTTTCTCTCTCCCCCCATCTCTCTCCACCTCTCCATCCCCCTCTATCCTCAACTTCTCTCCCCATCTCTTCCCCTCTTTCTCTCCCACTTTCTTCCCCTTCTCTCTCTCCTTCTTTCTCTCCCCCTTCTCTACCCCCATCTCTCCCCACTCTCCCCTCTCTCCTGCCCTTCTCCCCCTTTACCTCTCTGTCCCTACTCTCCCCCTCTCTCTTTCACCTTCTCTCCCCTCTCTCTCTCCTCTCTCTCTCTCTCTCTCCCTCTCTCTCTCTCACCTTCACTCCCCCTCTCTCTCTCCTCTCTCTCATCTTCTTTCCCCGTCTTTCTCTGCTTCTGTTTCTTTCTCTCCCCCTTTTTCTCTCCTTGCTCTCTACCCTCTCTATTCCCCCGTCTCTCTCTCTCTTTCCCTTTTCCTCTCTCTCTCTCGCTCACTCACCCCTCAGTAAGACGGAGATTTGGAAACTGTGGTCACAGCTCCGAGTCAGTGAGCCTAACCTGCTCGGACACCTGGAGGACTTCCTGTCGAAAGTGACCGGTCAGATCCAGGACACCCTGCATGAGAAGGAGGAACTGGAGCAAACTCTGAAAAAGTGAGTAGTGTTCCACTGAAAATAAAACTAAAATGGTGCAGATGCCTAAAATCTGAAATAAAACTATCAGAAAGTGCGGGAAACACTCAACAGCTCAGGCAGCATCTGTGGAGAGAGAAAAACCAAGATAATGTTTCAGCTCAGAGATATTTCATCAAGCTGAAATAGTAACTGTTTTTCTTCCAAACCTGTTGAGTTGGTGTTTTCAGTTTTTGTTCCACCAAACTTTGTCATTGTTAAATCATCTCAGTCACTCTCTGCACTTTTGTGACTCATGCCTCCTGTACCTAATAAAGTGGCCACCGAGTGTATGTTTGTGCCCTTCTGCTACTGCAGTCCCTCCAATTCAATGTTCAATGTGTTGTGTGTTCAGAGATGCTCCTGCACACCACTGTTGTAACACGTGGTTACTTGAGTTACTGTCACCTTCCCATCAGCTTGAACCACTCTGGCCATTCTCCTCTGACCCCTCTCATTAACAAGGCATTTTTACCCACAGACCTGCTGCTCAATGGATTTTTTTTTTGCATCATTCTCTGTAAATTCTAGAGAATGTCGTGTATGAAAATCCCAGGAGATCAGCAGTTTCTGAGATACTCAAACCACCCTGTCTGGCACCAACAATCATTCCACAGTCAAAGTCACTTAGATCACATTTCTTCCCCATTCTGATATTTGGTCTGAACAGCAATTGAACCTCTTGACCATGTCTGCATGTGTTTATGAATTGAGTTACTGCCACATGATTGGCTGCTTAGATATTTGCAGTAACGGGCATCTAATAGAGTGGTCACGTTAATCAGAGAATATATCTCTCGAGCATCCATTGATCTTGCAGGAGATGTTGTTCAAATTCACCAAGATCTGAAGAGTTTCAGAGTCATGGAGTCGTACAGCACGGAAACAAGCCCTTCAGCCCATCTCCTCCAGGTCAGCCCAGGTGCCTATTTGCCTGGGTCGCCTTTGCCTGTATTTGGACCATATCCCTCTAAACCTCTCCAATTCATAGACTTCTTCAGGAAGTGTACACTTAAATGCAAGTGTACCTATCTCTACCACATCCTTTGACAGCTCATTCCATATAACACCCACCCTCTGGGTGGAAATATTGCCCCTCAGATCCCCAAACCTTAAACCTTGGTCCCTTTGCTTTGGAACATAGAACATAGACAGTTACAGCACATTACAGACCCTTTGGCCCATAATGTTGGGCTGACTTTTTACATACTCTAAGATCAATCTAACCCTTGCCTCCCACATAAACCCTTACTTTTTATCATCCTAGTACCTGTCTAAGAGTCTCTTAAATGGCCCTAATGTATCTGCCCTATCTCTCTATACACTCACCCCTCTCTGTGTAAAAAAAACCTACTACTGACCTCCCTCTATGCTTTCCTTCAATCACTTTAAAATTATGCCCCCTCTTATTAGCCATTTCCACCCTGGAAAAAGTCTCTGGCTGTCCACTCAAACTGTACCTCTTTTCATCTTGTACATCTCTATCAAGTCATCTCATATCCCCCTCCATTCCAGAGAGAATAGCCCTAGCTTGCTCAACCTATCCTCATAAAACATACTCTCTAATCCAGGCAGCATCCTGGTCAATCTCCCTCTCTAAAGCTTTCACATCCTTCCTATGATGAGGTGATCAGAACTGAACACAATTCTCCAAGTGTGGTCTAAACAGAGTTTTTAGAGTTGTAACGTTACCTTGCAGATCTTGAACTTAATCCCCCAACTGATGCCTAGAGTGGCAACTTTGAGGGATCTATGGACGTGGACCCCAGATTCTCCTGCCCATCCACATGTCTAAGAATCCTGCCATTCACCTTCAAATTCAACCTTCCAAAGTGAATCAGTTCACACTTTTTGGGATTGAATTCCATATGCCATTTCTCAACCCAGTTCTGCATCCTTTCAATTGCCCATTACGACAACCTTCTACACAATCCACAACTCCACCAACCTCATGTCATCTACAAACTCACTAATCCACTCTTCTACTTCCTCAAACAAGTCATTTATGAAAATCTCAAAGAGCAGAGTCTCTGTGGAATACCACTGCCTTAGGGAAATGACCGTGAAGAAGTCTATCTTGTCTATGATCTTCATAATTTTATAAACCTCTGTAAGGTCACGCCTATCTCCTTCAATCCAGGAAAAACAGTCTCAGCCTGTCCAGCCTCTCCCTTTATTGCTTAAGGCAGGGTGGTCAACCTTTTACATTCCATGTGTCAATTTTTTCATGCACGAGTTCAGAAGCACCATACAACTCTTGTACCTCCACAATTCTTGTAAAAATATGTTAATATAGAACTCGTGCATGAAAAAAACGCATCTGAACTCATGTGTGAAAAAATTGACGCATAGAATGTAAAAGGTTGGCCACCCCTGTAAGGAGTGACACCCCTTTGCTGCGCTCTCTCCAGTGTAATCCCATCCTTCCTACAGGATGGAGATCAGAACTGTACACAATGCTCCAAGTGCAGTCTCTACATGAGGCCCAAAAGAGTTAAAGTACGCCTGGGCTTCAGTTCCTCCTTGTGGAACTGGATCCCCAATTTCCTCACTTTCAGACCCCAGTCAGATCCCCATTGACAGCAACATCTCCTCCACAATCTCCATCAGCACAAGTGCACCTCAAGGCTATGTGCTTAGCTCCCTGCGCTACTCACTTTACACTTACGACTGCGAGGCTAAGCACAGTTCCAATTCCACATTCAAGTTTGCTGACAACACTACTGTCGTTATTTTAAAGCAAAGGTGGTGATGAGTCAGCATATAGGAGGGAGATTCCAATTCTGGCTGAATGGTGCCGCTACAAAAATGTCTCCCTCAATGCCAACAAAATCAAATAGCTGATATTGACTACAAGAGGAGTAAACTAGAAGTCCATAAGCCAGTCCTCACCAGGGGATCAGAGGAGGAGAGAGTCACAACTTTAAATTCCTTGGCATTGTCATTTCAGAGGATTTGTCCTGGAACCAGCTCGTCAGTGCCTTTACAAAGAAAGCATGGTAGTTCCTCTATTTTCTTAGAAGTTTGTGCAGATTCACCATGTTATCTAAAACTTTGACAAACTTCTACAGATGCACGGTGGGGAGTATCCTGACTGGTTGTATCATGGCCTGGGATGTGAACGCCAATGCCCAGGGTGAACATTTCAGGTCAATAACCTTCCATCAGAATATCATGTTTCTGTAATATTACTGTTGATTTTCAGTTCCCCACAGAAACGGCCTGATTTGCAAACTTCAACTTTTCATACCTGTTACTCCCTGCTAGATGAGTGGCAGGGTGGAGATATGTCTCTACCAAAGGTATAAGGCGCTCCCTCCCTTTGCTAGCCTGCAGGTCACCCTTGCTTAGAACCCTGATCAGGGTCAAGTGAAGCATTGGGAGCAGGCGGTGGATGGTCGTATGAGCAGCTGGTGCAGATCACAAGTCTTGGTTATAGAAACATAGAAAATAGGTGCAGGAGTAGGCCATTCGGCCCTTCGAGCCTGCACCGCCATTTATTATGATCATGGCTGATCATCCAACTCAGAACCCCGCCCCAGCCTTCCCTCCATACCCCCTGACCCCCGTAGCCACAAGGGCCATATCTAACTCCCTCTTAAATATGGCCAATGAACTGGCCTCAACAGCTTCCTGTGTCAGAGAATTCCACAGATTCACCACTCTCTGTGTGAAGAAGTTTTTCCTAATCTCGGTCCTAAAAGGCTTCCCCTCTATCCTCAAACTGTGACCCCTTGTTCTGGACTTCCCCAACATCGGGAACAATCTTCCTGCATCTAGCCTGTCCAATCCCTTTAGGATCTTATACGTTTCAATCAGATCCCCCCTCAATCTTCTAAATTCCAACGAGTACAAGCCCAGTTCATCCAGTCTTTCTTCATATGAAAGTCCTGCCATCCCAGGAATCAATCTGGTGAACCTTCTTTGTACTCCCTCTATGGCAAAGATGTCTTTCCTCAGATTAGGGGACCAAAACTGCACACAATACTCCAGGTGTGGTCTCACCAAGGCCTTGTACAACTGCAGTAGTACCTCCCTGCTCCTGTACTCGAATCCTCTCGCTATAAATGCCAGCATACCATTCGCCTTTTTCACCGCCTGCTGTACTTGCATGCCCACTTTCAATGACTGGTGTATAATGACACCCAGGTCTCGTTGCACCTCCCCTTTTCCTAATCGGCCACCATTCAGATAATAATCTGTTTTCCTATTTTTGCCACCAAGGTGGATAACTTCACATTTATCCACATTAAATTGCATCTGCCATGAATTTGCCCACTCACCCAACCTATCCAAGTCACCCTGCATCCTCTTAGCATCCTCCTCACTGCTAACACTGCCACCCAGCTTCGTGTCATCCGCAAACTTGGAGATGCTGCATTTAATTCCCTCATCCAAGTCATTAATATATATTGTAAACAACTGGGGTCCCAGCACTGAGCCTTGCGGTGCCCCACTAGTCACCGCCTGCCATTCTGAAAAGGTCCCGTTTATTCCCACTCTTTGCTTCCTGTCTGCTAACCAATTCTCCACCCACACCAATACCTTACCCCCAATACCGTGTGCTTTAAGTTTGCACACTAATCTCCTGTGTGGGACCTTGTCAAAAGCCTTTTGAAAATCCAAATATACCACATCCACTGGTTCTCCCCTATCCACTCTACTAGTTACATCCTCAAAAAATTCTATGAGATTCGTCAGACATGATTTTCCTTTCACAAATCCATGCTGACTTTGTCCGATCATTTCACCGCTTTCCAAATGTGCCGTTATCACATCCTTGATAACTGACTCCAGCAGTTTCCCCACCACCGACGTTAGGCTAACTGGTCTATAATTCCCCGGTTTCTCTCTCCCTCCTTTTTTAAAAAGTGGGGTTACATTAGCCACCCTCCAATTCTCAGGAACTAGTCCAGAATCTAACGAGTTTTGAAAAATTATCACTAATGCATCCACTATTTCTTGGGCTACTTCCTTAAGCACTCTAGGATGCAGACCATCTGGCCCTGGGGATTTATCTGCCTTCAATCCCTTCAATTTACCTAACACCACTTCCCTACTAACATGTATTTCGCTCAGTTCCTCCATCTCACTGGACCCTCTGTCCCTTACTATTTCTGGAAGATTATTTATGTCCTCCTTAGTGAAGACAGAACCAAAGTAATTATTCAATTGGTCTGCCATGTCCTTGCTCCCCATAATCAATTCACCTGTTTCTGTCTGCAGGGGACCTACATTTGTCTTTACCAGTCTTTTCCTTTTTACATATCTATAAAAGCTTTTACAGTCCGTTTTTATGTTCCCTGCCAGTTTTCTCTCATAATCTTTTTTCCCCTTCCTAATTAAGCCCTTTGTCCTCCTCTGCTGAAATCTGAATTTCTCCCAGTCCTCAGGTGAGCCACTTTCTCTGGCTAATTTGTATGCTTCTTCTTTGGAATTGATACTATCCCTAATTTCTCTTGTCAGCCACGGGTGCACTACCTTCCTTGATTTATTCTTTTGCCAAACTGGGATGAACAATTGTTGTAGTTCATCCATGCAACCTTTAAATGCTTGCCATTGCATATCCACCGTCAATCCTTTAAGTGTCATTTGCCAGTCTATCTTAGCTAATTAATGTCTCATACCTTCAAAGTTACCCCTCTTTAAGTTCAGAACCTTTGTTTCTGAATTAACTATGTCACTCTCCATCTTAATGAAGAATTCCACCATATTATGGTCACTCTTACCCAAGGGGCCTCTCACGACAAGATTGCTAATTAACCCTTCCTCATTGCTCAAAACCCAGTCCAGAATAGCCTGCTCTCTAGTTGGTTCCTCGACATGTTCGTTCAAAAAACCATCCCGCATACATTCCAAGAAATCCTCTTCCTCAGCACCTTTACCAGTTTGGTTCACCCAGTCTACATGTAGATTGAAGTTACCCATTATAACTGCTGTTCCTTTATTGCACACATTTCTAATTTCCTGTTTAATACCATCTCTGACCTCACTACTACCGTTAGGTGGCCTGTACACAACTCCCACCACTGAAGCCAGGCAGACAATCTCTAAACAGTATTGATAAAGGCTGGGTTTACCTGCCTTGTTTAGACACTGCCCAGAAGAAGGCAAAGGCAAACACCTTCTGTAGAAACATTGAATAGGAACAAACATGGTCACAAACCAAGACATACTACATTGCTCATGATGCTGACTCCCTGCTAAAGACAGCAAAGGGACATTCGAAGACTTTCTTTCTAAAAATCCCGAAAGGTCCGAGCTGGAGTGAGATTTCCAGATGTTGGGGACCCTGTCTGAAACTTACGTGTGTTCTGGTTCCTCAGGAAGATGGGGGAGCACAACGCAGACGTGCAGAGACTGTACGAGGAGATGGAGTTGCAGATCAACAGTGAGAAGGAAAGGATCGAGACTGAGGTGAGAGCTGTGGGCCGAGCTTTAACCCAGCCACAGCCCGGGCAATGTTCAAATCGATATTATAAAGTTGTCACACACATTGATAGGGTTGTAAGAAGGTGTATGGTATCTCCCCCTCCCCCTCCCCTTCCCACTTTCAAGTCCCTTACTAGCTCTTCTTTCAGTTAGTCCTGACGAAGGGTCTCGGCCCGAATGTCAACTGTACCTCTTCCTAGAGATGCTGCCTGGCCTGTTGCATTCACCAGCATTTTGTGTGTGTGTTGTATGGTGTGTTGGCCTTCGTTAGTCAGGAGATAGCATTCAAGAGCCACGGGGTAATGTTGCAGTTCTATAAAACTCTAGTTGTACCACACTTATTGTGCTGAGTTCTGATTGCCTCATTATAGGAAGGATGTGGAAGCTTTAGAGAGGGTCCAGAGGAGATTTACCAGGAAGCTGTCTGGATTAGGGAACATGTCTTATGAGGATAGGTTGAGCGAGCTAGAGCTTTTCTATTTGGAGGGAATAGACAATAGACAATAGACAATAGACAATAGGTGTAGGAGTAGGTCATTCGGCCCTTCGAACCAGCACCGCCATTCACTGTGATCATGGCTGATCACCCACAATCAGTATCCAGTTCCTGCCTTATCCCCATAACCTTTGATTCCGCTATCTTTAAGAGCTCTATCCATCTTTTTCTTGAAAGCATCCAGAGACTTGGCCTCCACAGCCTTCTGGGGCAGAGCATTCCACATATCCACCACTCTCTGGTGAAGAAGTTTTTCCTCAACTCTGTTCTAAATGACCTACCCCAATTCTTAAACTGTGGCCTATGGTTCTGGACTCACCCATCAGCGAGAACATGCTTCCTTCCTCCAGTGTGTCCAATCCCTTAATAATCTTATATGTTTCAATAAGATCCCGTCTCAGCCTTCTAAATTCCAGAGTATACAAACGCAGTCGCTCCAATCTTTCGACATATGACAGTCCCACCATCCCAGGAATTAACCTTGTGAACCTACGCTGCACTTCCTCAAGCAAGAATGTCCTTCCTCAAATTTGGAGACCAAAACTGCACACCAGAGCCCTGTACAGCTGCAGAAGGACCTCTTTGCTCTTATACTCAATTCCCCTTGTTATGAAGGCCAGCTTGCCATTAGCTTTCTTCACTGCCTGCTGTACTTGCATGCTTGCTTTCAGTGACTGATGTACAAGAACACCTAGATCTCGTTGTACTTCCCCTTTTCCTAACTTGACTCCATTTAGATAATAATCTGTCTTCCTGTTCTTACCACCAAAGTGGATAACCTCACATTTATCCACATTAAACTGCATCTGCCCACTCACCCAGCCTGTCCAAATCACCCTGCATTCTCATAACATCCTCCTCACATTTCACACTGCCACCCAGCTTTGTGTCATCAGCAAATTTGCTAATGTTACTTTTAATTCCCTCATCTAAATCATTAATATATATTGTAAACAGCTGCGGTCCCAGCACTGAACCCTGCGGTACCCCATTGGTCACCGCCTGCCATTCCGAAAGGGACCCATTAATCGCTACTCTTTGTTTTCTGTCAGCCAGCCAATTTTCAATCCATGTCAGTACTCTGCCCCCCAATACCATGTGCCCTAATTCTGCCCACTAATCTCCTATGTGGGACTTTATCAAAGGCTTTCTGAAAGTCCAGATACACTACATCCACTGGCTCTCTCTTGTCCATTTCCATAGTTACATCCTCAAAAAATCCAGAAGATTAGTCAAGCACGATTTCCCCTTCGTAAATCCATGCTGACTCGGACTGATCCTGTTACTGCTATCCAGATGTGTCATAATTTCATCTTTTATAATTGACTCCAGCATCTTTCCCACCAATGACGTCAGGCTACCCGGTCTATAATTCCCTGTTTTCTCTCTTCCTCCCTTCCTGAAGAGAGGGACAACATTAGCCACCCTCCAATCCACAGGAACTGATCCTGAATCTATAGAACATTGGAAAATGATTACCAATGCGCCCACAATTTCTAAAGGAGGATGAGATGTGACTTGATGGAGATGTACAAAAGGATAAGAGGCATAGATTGAGTGGACAGCCAGAGACCTTTTCCCGGGGCAGAAATGGCCAATGCAAGGGCATTATGTTAGACTGATTGGAAGCATAGGGGTAAGCTTTTTACACAGAGAGTGATGGGTGTGTGGAACCTGCTACCAGAGGCAGGTACATTAGGGACATTTATGAAACTCTTAGATAGGCACATGGATGATAGAAAAATGGATGGATATGTGGGAGGGAGGGGTTAGGTTTATCTTAGAGTAGGTAAAAAGGTCAATACACATCGTGGACAAAAGGGCCTGTACTGTGCTGTACTGTTCTATGTAGTTAGTTCATATTTACTGTAAACACAAGGGATTCTACAGTTGCTGGAAATCCCAAACAACACACACAAAACGCTGGGGGACTCACAAATCAGGCTGTGTTGATGGAGAGGAGTAAACAGTCAATGTTTGAGCTGAGAACCTTCATCGAGGTTTACTGTGCTGAGTTTCTTGTGACATGCAGTTGGGATATTAAACAAAGCTGTCAATGGAGCGAAGATGGTCCACGTTCTAATTAATGAGAAGAGATAACTGGACGGGGAATGTGTTGCAAAATGTGGGAACTTGTTAGAACATAGAACGTGAAATATTGAACACAGAATATTATAGTCTAGTCCAGGCCCTTCTGCCCACGATGTTGTGCCCATCATTTAACTGACTACAAGGTCAATCTAACCCTTTTCCTCTGACATAACCCTCCATTTTTCTATCATGCACATGCCTATCTAAGAGCTTCTTAAATGTCCCAAATGTACCTGCCTCTACCATCACCCGCATGTGCGTTCCACACACCCAACACTCTCTGTGTAAAACACTACCTCTGACGTCCCTCTATACCTTGAAGATTCAAATTTCAAATTTATCAAGTTTATTGTTCGAACTTATGTACCTTGACATCGTAAAGGATTCCACCCACCCGGCTCATGGACTGTTTGTCCCACTCTCATCAGGGAGGAGGCTATGTAGCATCCTCACCAGGATCACCAGACTCAAAAACAGTTACTTTCCCCCAGTTGGTCAACACTTCCACACCCTCAACTACCATGACTTTATCATTTCCTGTCAGAGTCACTTTATGGACAGACACTTAAGCAAACTTGTGCATTTGTATTTATTGTGTTCTTTTTATTATTGTGTTCTTTATCTTATTGTGGTTTCTTTCCTGTGCTGCACTGGAGTCAGAGTAACATTTGTTTTGTTCTCCTTTACACTTGCGTACAGGAAATTACATTAAACAATCTTCAATCTTGAATGTTGAAACAAATGCATTGTTTGCTTTAACAAGCAACACTGCCGAGGCTGCGCTGGGGGTGGGGGGGGGGGTAGGGTAGCGGAGGGGGCGCAGCCAGAAGTGTCACCGCAGTTAATTAAGCTGATTCCTCCAGTCACCCTGACATTGTGTCCCCTCACATTGTCTTTGCTCAGTTTAGCAAAGGAGTGAGATTGTTTCTTTGTGGGAATTGCTGCAATATCAGCTCGATTTCTTTGTTAATTTCTCAATGTCCTGCTGCGATTTCACCTCATGCTCTCTGGGTTGTTTATCCAGGGGGTCTGACTGCGTTCTTGCCGCACCTTGGACACACATCCATTGACTGAATGTACATCTTATTCCTTCCTTGCAGAGTATGTTGAAGTTCCAGGCACAGAGCCAAGATGTGCAGAAGGAGTTAGACAGTAAACAGGATGAGGTGCAGCAACTACTTCAGATGCAGACACAGGTAAACCAGATGTGTATCCCAGATGTGACAGAGGTAAACCAGATGTGTATCCCAGATGTGACAATGGAGTCTGTGATCACACCCTGATTCCCCATCTCCAGCTGAGGCTCATGGTGAATCAATGAACTGGGAACTGCTGCAAGACCTGTGACCAAATGCAAAAGGGTGATCTTGGACCAGATAACCTTCGCAAAGTTCTAATAACGATTGAATCAGAATTAGAGTCAGGATCCGAATCAGGTTCAGAATTACAGTCAGATTCAGAATCAGACTTTGAATCAGGATCAAGATCAGAATCAGAAGCAGTGATAGAGGACTCTATAGTTAGGGGGTCAGACAGGCGTTTCTGTGGATGCAGGAGAGAAGTGCAGATGGTAGTTTGCCTCCCAGGTGCCAGGGTACACGATGTTTCAGATGGCATCCATGATATCCTGAAGTGGGAAGGAGAACAGCCAGAGGTCGTCGTACATATTGGTACCAATGACATAGGTAGGAAAAGGGAGAAGGTACTGAAAACAGACTACAGGGAGTTAGGAAGGAAGCTGAGAAGCAGGACCTCAAAGGTAGTAATCTCGGGATTACTGCTTGTGCCACGTGATGGTGAGTATAGGAATAGAATGAGGTGGAGGATAAATGCGTGGCTGAGGGATTGGAGCAGGGGACAGGGATTCAGATTTCTGGATAATTGGGACCTCTTCTGGGGCAGGTGTGACATGTACAAAAAGGACGGGCTGCATTTGAATCCCAGGGGGTCCAATATCCTAGCAGGGAGGTTTGCTATGGCTGTTGGGGAGAGTTTAAACTAGAATTGCTGGGGGGGTGGAACCAAACTAAAGAGTCGGAGGAGGGGATGGTGAGCTCACAAATAGAGAATGCTTGTTGGCAGTGTGAGAGGGAGGATAGGCAGGTGATAGAGAAGGGATGCGCTCAAACCGATGGTTTGAGATGTATCTATTTTAATGGAAGAAGCATCATGAATGAAATGGATGAGCTTAGAGCGTGGATGAGCACTTGGAGCTGTGATGTTTGGCCATTACAGAGACTTGGATGGCTCAGGGGCAGGAATCGTTAGAGTGTCAGGCTTTAAATGTTTCAGAAAGGACTGGGAGGGAAGCAAAAGAGGTGGGGGTGTGACACTGCTGATCAGAGATAATGTCACGGCTGCAGAAAAGGAGGAAGTCGTGAGGGGATTGTCTACGCAGTCTCTGTGGGTGGAAGTTAGAAACAGGAAGGGGTCAATAACTCTACTGGAATGTTTTTTATAGACAACCCAATAGTAACAGGGACATCGAGGAGCAGATAGGGAGACAGATTCTGGAAAGGTGTAATAATAACAGGGTTGATATGGAGGGAGATTTTAATTTCCCCAATATTGATTGGCATCTCCCTAGAGCAAGGGGTTTAGATGGGGTGGGGTTTGTTAGGGTATTCAGGAAGTTTTCTTGACACAATATGTAGATAAACTTACAAGAGGAGAGGCTGTACTTGATCTGGTATTGGGAAATGAACCTGGTCAGGTGTCAGGTCTCTCAGTGGGAGAACATTTTGGAGATAGTGATCACAATTCTATCTCCTTTACCATAGCATTGGAGAGGGATAAGAACAGACAAGTTAGGGAAACGTTTAATTGGATTAAGGGGAACTATGTTGCTATCAGGCAGGAACTTGGAAGCATAAATTGGGAACAGATGTTCTCAGGGAAAGGTATGGAAGAAATGTGGCAAATGTTCAGGGGATATTTGTGTGGGGTTCTGCATAGGTTCCAAAGAGACAGAGAAAGGATGGTAGGGTACAGGAACCGTGGTGTACAAAGGCTGTTGTAAATCTAGTCAAGAAGTAAAGAAGAGCTTACAAGAGGTTCAAAAAACTAGGTAATGATAGAGATCTCGAAGATTAAAAGGCTAGCAGGAAGAAATTTAAGAATGAAATTTGAAGAACCAGAAGGGGCCATGAGAAAGCCTTGATGATCAGGATTAAGGAAAACTCCAAGGCATTCTACAAGTATGTGAAGAGCAAGAGGATAAGATGTAAGAGAATAGGACCAATCAAATGTGACAGTGGAAATGTGTGCATGGAACTGAAAGAGATAGCGAAGGTACTTAATGAATACTTTGCTTCAGTATTCACGATGGAAAAGGATCTTGGCAATTGTAGGGATGTCTTGCAGTGGACTGAGATGCTTGAGCATATAGATATTAAGAAAGAGGATGTGCTGCTGCTTTTGGAAAGTATCAAGTTGGATAAGTCACCAGGACCGGACAAGATGTACCCCAGGCTACTGTGAGAGGCAAGGGAGGAGATTGCTGAGCCTCTGGCAATGATCTTTGCATCATCAATGGGTACAGGAGAGGTGCCGGAAGTTTGGAAGGGTTGCAGATGTTGTTCCTTGATTCAAGAAAGGGAGTAGAGTTAGCACAGGAAATTAACGACCAGTGAGTCTTACTTCACTGGTTGGAAAGTTTGGTAAGTTGTTGGAGAAGATCCTGAGAGGCAGGATTTATGAACTATTGGAGAGGCAAAATATGATTAGAAGTAGTCAGAATGGCTTTATCAAAGGCAAATCGTGCCTTACGAGCCTGATTGAATTTTTCGAGGATGTGACTAAACACATTGATGAAAGTAGAGCAGTAGACGTAGTGTATATGGATTTTAGCAAGGCATTTGATAAACTACCCCATGCGAGGCTTATTGAGAAAGTAAGGAGGCATGGGATCCAAGGGGACCTTGCTTTGTGGATCCAGAACTGGCTTGCCCACAGAAAGCAAAGAGTGGTTGTAGAGGGGTCAAATTCTGCATGGAGATTGGTGACCAATGATGGGCCTCAGGGATCTGTTCTGGGACCCTTACCCTTTGTGATTTTTATAAATGACCTGGATGAGGAAGTGGAGGGATGGGTTAGTAAATTTGCTGATGACACAAAGGTTGGGGTGTTGTGGATAGTGTAGAGGGCTGTCAGAGGTTTCAGCGGGACATTGATAGGATGCAAAACTGGGCTGAGAAGTGGCAGATGGAGTTCAACCCAGATAAGTGTGAGGTGGTTCATTTTGGTAGGTCAAATATGATAGCAGAATATAGTATTAATGGTAAGACTCTTGGCAGTGTGGAGGATCAGAGGGATCTTGGGGTCCAAATCCGTAGGACACTCAAAGCTGCTGCGCAAGTTGACTCTGTGCTTAAGAGGGCATACGGTGTATTGGCCTTCATCAATCTTGGGATTGAATTTAAGAACCGAGAGGTAATGTTACAGCTATATAGGACCATGGTCAGACCCTACTTGGAATACTGTGCTCAGTGACTACAGGAAAGATGTGGAAACCATAGAAAGGGTGCAGAGGAGATTTACAAGGATGTTGCCTGGATTGGGGAGAATGCCTTATGAAAGCAGGTTGAGTGAATGTGGCCTTTTCTCCTTGGAGCGATGGAGGATGAGAGGTGACCTGATAGAGATGTGTAAGATGATGAGAGGCATCGATCATGTGGATAGTCAGAGGCTTTTTCCCAGGGCTGAGGAGGGCACAGTTTTAAGGTGCTTGGAAATAGGTACAGAGATGTCAGGGGTAAGTTTTTACGCAGAGAGTGGTGAGTGCGTGGATCAGTATCAGAATCAGAATCAGGATCAGGATCAGCATCAGGATCAGGATCAGAATCAAAATCAGGATCAGGATTAGGATTAGGATTAAGATCAGGATCAGGATCGGGATCAGGATCAGGATCAGGATATGGATCAGGGTCAGGATCAGGATCTCGATCTGGATCTGGGTCTGGATCAGGATCAGGATCGGAATCAGGAATCATTATCACAGACATATGCCAAGGAATTTATTGTTTTGTGGCAACTGTACGGTGCAATAGGTAAAGAAAACTTCTACAGATTCAAAAATAATTAATAAATAGTGCAAAAGAGGAATAGTGAGGTAGTGTTCATGGATTCATTGCCCATTCAGAAATCTGATGGTGGAGGGGAAGAAGCTGCTCCTGAAAGGTTGAGTGTGTATCAATGGTACAATGAGAAGAGAGCATTTCCTGCGTGACAGTGGTCCTGAATGATGGATGTTGCCTTTTTGAGGCATCGTTTTTGAAGATGTCCTTGATGTTGGGGAGGCTAGAGCCCACAATGGAGATGGCTGAGTTTACAGGTTTTTTTCTGATCCTGTACGATGGAGCCTCCAGGCAGTGATGCACCCAGTCAGAAAGTTCTCTCTGGTACATTTATGGAAGTTTGCAAAAGTCTTTGATGACATGAAACTAACACCAAACTGTAGATGCTGGATATCCAAAATGGAATACTGCATAATGACCCAGCAGATCAGGCATCAGGCAGCACCTGTGGGGATGTGGGGCAAGAATAATGTTTCATCAGGACCTGGGTCTGGGTCCAAAACATCAACTGTTCATTCCCCTCCACAGATGTTGCCTGACTGGCTGACTTCCTCCAGCATTTTGTGTGCGATGCTCTTTCTGCCTGACATAGTGGGTATTTCTAGTCTTTGCGCCCTCTGTTTCTCGGGTCGCACGACGTTGATTGGCCACCTCACCCATGTTCCATGTGTGAGCACGCACACACCAGGCTGCAAGCACGTGCGGGCTGCAAATATGTGGCCACAAGGGTGAGAGCATTTCACTTGTGGACCTGAGTTATATGGGATGGTTGAATAGGTCAGGACTTCATTCTCCAGAGTGTAGGAGAATGAGGAGAGATTAGATAGAGGTATAAAAAATTAGGAGGGGTTTAGGTAGGGCTTTTTCCACTGAGGTTGGGTGAGACTAGAACTAGAGGTCATAGGTTAAGGGTGAAAGGTGAAATGTTTAAGGGGAACCTGAGGGGGAAACTTCTTCACTCAGAGGGTCGTGGCAGTGTGGAATGAGCTGCCTGCACAAGTGGTGGATAAAGGTTTGATTTCAACATTTAAGAGAAGTTTGGAGTGATACATGGATGGGAGGGGTATGAGGGCTATGGTCTGGGTGCAGGTCGAAGGGACTAGGCAGAATGACAGTTCAGCACAGACTAGATGGGCCGAAAGGCCTGTTTCTGTGCTGCAGTGATGTATGACTCTGACTGTACGTGGATGGGAGGGATATACAGGTTTAAGGTGCAGTTGCAGGTTGATAGGCTGAGACAGAGCAACAGTTCACCATGGACTAGATGGGCTGAAGGGCCTGTTTCTGTGATGTATGGTTCTTTGACTCTATGACCCCTTGGCCTATGCCAGCTCTTGGACATATTCCCTCAGCCCTGTTCAAACGGACATCACTATCATCTGTTCTTCTCTTGCCCATTGACTTGCCATCTACCCACTTCCATTTCTCCCAACTCTCACCTCATTTACATGGGCCAGGTAACCTACCTATCCACACCTCTGTGAGAGGACATGCGATTAATGTGCAATAGGGTAACTGGAAAGGGAATGTGCAGATAGGCACCGTATTTTGTGTGTCTGGAAGTAGAAAAGGCCATTCGCCCCATCGAATCTGCTCTGTCATTCCATTATAGCTGATATCAACCTCTGCCTTAAACATACCCAATCAACTGGCCTTTACAGCTGTCTGTGGCAATGAATTCCACAGATTCATCACCCTCTAGCCAAAGACATTCCTTCTCATCTCTGTTTCAAATGGACGTCCCTTTATTCTGAGGCTGTGTCATCTGATCCCTAGATTCCCCCATTACAAGAAACATCCTCTCCACATCCACTCTATCTAGGTCTTTCAATATTCAATAGGCTTCAGTAAGATCCACCCCCACCCTCATTGTTCTAAACTCCAGCGAGCACAGCCCAGAGCTATCAAATGCTCATCTTAAGTTAACCCTTTCATTCCCGGGATCATTCTATTGAATCTCCTCTGCACCTTCTCCAATGCCAAGACATCCTGTCTGAGATAAGGGGCCCAAAACTCCGTGTGTGTGTGTGTGTGTGTGTGTGTGCGCGCCTCTGCCTGTCTACCTCTGTTTGAAGGTGATTGGACAAGTCTGAAGCATGAAGTGGTAATCAATGATTATTCTGGCGTGAATATGGCCCTGATCTGGTGCGATGTTGGAACAATGGATCAAAGCACAGAGCTTCAAGTTCTGCCTCCAGGCTACATGGTGGTACAGAGTACACAGGGGTTGAGAATATTGTACAAAGATAGGGACAATGCAGGCTTATTAACAAATAATCAAACACTATGAACAAAAGCATAACATTGAAGATAGGACGTTGGCTCAGCGCTAAGACAAATAAAATAAAAGAGACTTATCCAAGTAGGAAGGACATCTCCAGGTTGCAATCATAAGCGTACCTGTTTCCCCTCCAGCTCCAGGCGGAGATCGAGTCCCTGCGCGGTCAACAGGAGGAGACCAGCGCTGAGAACCAGCAGCTCAAAGTGACCAATCAGGAGATGGAGACGCGGCTGGAGGGGATCCAACAGGAGCTGCAGGAGGCTCAGGATCGGCTGGTCACCCTCCAGGAGGAAGCAGCTCACCAGGAGGAGAAGGAAGGGTGAGGGATCTCTAAGGAACTACACAGGACATTGGGACAGCTGGGACTGTGCTTGAAGCTGCCACAGACTGGACTTGTGTGACCTCCTACGTTGTAAGAAAATAGGAGAGAAATCTGAAAGATATTGTTCAACACTGCACTGTGCATTTACCCTTCGATCTGTGCACATGTTGTAGATGCACGCATGCCACACAATGTACACATACCATACACCATGCCCTGTGTACAATGTGTAAACCTAACATACTAATGTATCCCATACAGCATAGGAGCAGAATTAGGCCATTCAGTCTGATTTATTGCCCCTCCCAACCCCATTCTCTTGCCCTCTCCCTGTAAATGTTAACGTCCTGATTAATCAAGAACTCCATTTTAAATACAGTATACCCAATGCCTTGGCCACCATTGCTGAATGTGGCAATAAATTCCATAGATTCCCCACCCTCTGCCTGAAGAAATCCCTTGTCATCTCTGTTCCAAAGGGACACTTTTGTATTCTGAGGCTGTGTCTCCGGTCCTAGGCTCTCCTACTATTTATCTTTATTTGTCACATGTACATTAAAACAAATCAGATCAGCGAGGACTGTGCTGGAGGAGAGCCCATGATTGTCACCATGCTTCCAGCACCCTCAACTCACTAACCCTAACCAGTATATCTTTGGACTGTGGGAGGAAACCAGAGCACCCGGAGGAAACCCACTTGGTCACAGGGAGAATGTAGAAACTCCTTACGGACAGTGGCGGGAATTGAACCCTGATCAGTAATCGCTGGTGCTGTAATAACATTATGCTAACGGCTATGCCACTGTACCGCCTGCCATAGACAGTACACAGTGTACAGGGACGGTGTGTACAGATAGATCCAGATGCAGAAAGACATCGCGCTCCTGTAGAACAGGGACTTGAAACGGACGCACAGAGGAGTGGGGAAAACTTGTAAAATTTCCTTCTGACATTATCACTGATACTCTCTATCTGTTGCAGAGAGTGGAACCAATCTCCTAGCGGAGAGGAAGTACGCTTGGGAGAAGCTGTTCAGCAGGTAATAAGGGAATACAGAATACTCTCAGTCTGGATGATTGATGAGACTAATGGCAGAGGAGCTGGGGACCCTCAGGTTGTTGTGCGGACCTGGCCCTCATCGTGCAGAGGTGCATGCTGCAGCTACCCGGGGAGGAGGCACCGGAGGTGGGATGGGAGAGAACAGGGATGCGGCAGGTTCACTGGAATCTGTGCAGGCCAGCACTCCCATCGCTGCTTCTCTCCAGGGTTCACTCCCTGGAAGACAAACTGGATTACCTTAGTCTGCAGCTGGCCCAGGGGGAGATGAGGAACTGCTGTGTCCTTGTCCTTGCAGAAACATGGCTCCAGTACAAAATCCCATAAACCATCAATCTTTAGGCCATGCCACTCAGGGATTTATGCTGATAGTATTCTGTGACTGTATGTGCTGGATTGTAACTATATGTGCTGTGTGTGGCTGTTTGTGCTTTGTTTTACATCTTGGCCCGAGATGAACAATGTTTCATTTCCCTGTACACGTGTGTACGCTTAAATGACAATTAAACTTCAACTTGAACTTAGTAGGTCTGGTCTGGGAAAGAGGCACAACATTCACATTCACTGCCCGTCCAAGGTGAACTCCAGAGCTAAACCACACTGTGAGAGCACAAGAGGGTCTTTATTCACGGTGTGAAACAGCACGGTGGAGAGATTGATTGTTAGAGGCTCATCTGGATGTATCCAAAGGTGGGGCAGGTGTATAAATTCCAAATTTATCTTCACATATGCATTATATTGAGGGGAGATTTGATAGATGTACATAAAATTCTGAGGGGCATTGATAAGGTAAATAGAAGCAGGCTTTTTTTCCACTGAGGTTGTGTGAGACTAGAGCTAGAGGTCATGGGTTAAGGGTCAAAGGTGAAAGGGTGAAAGGTCACATAGTCATGATTGTGGAGAGAGCCGGAATCGAGACCACAGTCAGTGGTGAATCTGTTAGAGCTGTCACTTCACACAGCTCCAGAGACCTGGGTTCAAACCTGAACTCCAGTCAAAGTCAAAGTCAATGTAGATTTATTATCAGAGTAGCTATATGTCACTAAATACTACCCTGAGATTCATTTTCTTGTATATTATTCAGAGACACAGCATGGTAACAGGGCGTTCTGGGACAATGAGCCCAATTATACCCACAAGACAAATTAACCTACTAACCTGTACATCTTTGGAATGCGGGAACAAACCGGAGCACTTGGAAACCCACACTGACACAGGGAGAACGTACGGAGAGTGACGGGATTTGTACTGTGTCACTCTCACTGTCACAGCACACGGACACAGGCAGAATGTACGGACCCCTTACAGAGAGTGACGGGAGTTGTACTGGGTCACTGTCACTGTAATACCACATGGACACAGGGAGAACGTACAAACTCCTTACGGAGAGTGACAGGAATTGTACCGGGTCACTTTCACTGTAATACCACACGGACACAGGGAGAATGTACAAACTCCTTACGGAGAGTGACGGGAATTGTACCCCTGTCACTGTCACTGTAATACCACACGGACACAGGGAGAACGTACAAACCCCTTACGGAGAGTGACAGGAATTTGTACCGGGTCACTTTCACTGTCACACCACACGGACACAGGGAGAACGTACAAACCCCTTACGGAGAGTGACAGGAATTTGTACCGGGTCACTTTCACTGTCACACCACACGGACACAGGGAGAATGTACGGACCCCTTACAGAGAGTGACGGGAATTGTACCGGGTCACTCTCACTGTAATACCACACGGACACAGGGAGAACGTAAGGACCCCTTACAGACACTGGCCTGTATTGAATTTATGCTGACTACTACACTACTGTGCCACTCCTAACCTTGCAGGCTTCTACAGGAAAATAAGGACATAAAAGTGAACTTATGAAAATCTGCACATAGATAGCGATGGAAAAACAACCAATGTGGAAATGAAGACAAATCGTGCGAATAATTTAAAAAATGACAGTGTTGCAGGTGGTTGAAAGTGAGTTTGTAGGAAGTGGAGTGGAAACAACTCCGGTGCTGTTCTATGTGGAGTTTGTACGTTCTTCCCATGACAACATGTGTCTCCTCCAGGCGCTAGACTTCCTCTCACATCCCGATTCTGTGCAGGTTGGTAAGTTAATGGCCGCTGTAAACTCCCCAGCGTGTAGGGGAGTGGGAGTATGGGGATCTGTGCAGGAATAGCGTATTGAACAACAGAGAATGGGAACACTATTGCACAGTACTGGCCCTTTGGCCCACAATGTGCTGACATTTTAACCTACTCAACAATTAATCTAGCCTTACCATCTCACTAGGTCATCCATTTTTCTACCATCCATGTGCATACCTATGAATCACTTAAATGTCCCTAATGTATCTGCCTCTACCACCAACCCTGGCAGAGTGCTCTACACACACACACACACCACTCCCTGGGTGAAAAACTTACTTCAGACATCCCCCTATACTTTCCTCCAATCACCTTAAAATTATGGCCTCTCCTATTAGCCATTTCCACCCCGGGAAAATGGCTGGCTGTCCACTCAGTCTGTGTTTCCTATGATCTTCTTCACCTTTATCAAGTTACCTCTCATCCTCCATCACTCCAAAGAGGAAAGCCCGAACTTATTCAACTTGTCCTGGTAAGTCATGTTCTCCAGTTCGGGAAGGAATCCTGATAAATCTCCTCTGCACTCTCTCTAAAGCTTCCTCATCCTTCCTATAATGAGGTGATCAGAACGGAACAATATTCCAAGTGTGACCTAACCAGGGTTTTACAGAGCTACAACATTACCTCATGGCTCTTGAACTCAGTCCCCCAACTAACGAAGGCCAACAGACCACACACCTTCTTAAACACCTGATCAGCTTGCACAGCATCTTTAAGGGATGGAGCCCAAGATCCCCCGGCATCACAAAACAAGCTCCTGACACCCGTCCCATCCCTGGAGACCGCGTTGTTTCCCTGTGCTAACTCCATTATCCCATTTCCCATATTGGACCAGTGACAGGGAGATGGGAAGCAGGGTGACAGGCCTGAGGATGGGGAAGTTGGTATACAGGTAGAGGCAGTGTGTAGTGAGACTGTCAGGAAGGACAAGCAGATGATGGGGCAAAACTGCAGTCAGTGGGATGGGCTGCAATTTTAAAGGGGGACAAAACTGAAAACGTCATGTATGCAGGACTGAATGTGTGACATTTAAATGCATGCAGTATTTTGAAATAAGGCAGATGACCTTGTAGTGCAGTTAGAGATTGGCAGGTATGACATTGTGGGCACCACTGAGTCGTGGCTGAAAGAAGATTATACTTGGGAGCTTAACATCCAAGGATACACATTGTATTGAAAGGGCAGGAAGCCAGAGAGGATAGGATGGCTCTATTGGAAAAAAATGAAATCAAATCTTAGAAAGAGGTGACACAGGATCAGAAGATGCAGAATCCTTGTTGGTAGAGTTAAGGTAAGGGTGGAAAACGTGGCACTCATTACATACAGCCCTCCGAGCAGTGGCTAAGATGTAGGCTACTAATTACAATAGGATTTAGAAAATGCATGTCAAAAGGACAATGTTACGATAGTCAGGGGGGATTTCAGTATGCAAGTAGAACATAGAACATAGAACATAGAATAGTACAGCACAGTACAGGCCCTTCGGCCCACAATGTTGTGCCAACCCTCAAACCCTGCCTCCCATATAACGCCTCACCTTAAATTCCTCCACATACCTGTCTAGTAGTCTCTTAAACTTCACTAGTGTATCTGCCTCCACCACTGACTCAGGCAGTGCATTCCACACACCAACCACTCTCTGAGTAAAAAACCTTCCTCTAATATCCCCCTTGAACTTCCCACCCCTTACCTTAAAGCCATGTTCTCTTATACTGAGCAGTGGTGCCCTGGGGAAGAGGCGCTGGCTATCCACTCTATCTATTCCTCTTATTATCTTGTACACCTCTATCATGTCTCCTCTCATCCTCCTTCTCTCCAAGGAGTAAAGCCCTAGCTCCCTTAACCTCTGATCATAATGCATACTTTCTAAACCAGGCAGCATCCTGTTAAATCTCCTCTGGACCCTTTCCAATGCTTCCACATCCTTCCTATAGTGAGGTGACCAGAACTGGACACAGTACTCCAAGTGTGGCCTAACCAGTGTTTTATAGAGCTGCATCATTACATCGCGACTCTTAAACTCTATCCCTCGACTTATGAAAGCTAACACCCCATAAGCTTTCTTAACTACGCTATCCACCTGTGAGGAAACTTTCAGGGATCTGTGGACATGTACCCTGAGATCCCTCTGCTCCTCCACACTACCAAGTATCCTGCCATTTACTTTGTACTCTGCCTTGGAGTTTGTCCTTCCTAAGTGTACCACCTCACACTTCTCTGGGTTGAACTCTATCTGCCACTTCTCAGCCCACTTCTGCTTCCTATCAATGTCTCTCTGCAATCTTTGACAGTCCTCTACACTATCTACAACACCACCAACCTTTGTGTCATCTGCAAACTTGCCAACCCATCCTTCTACCCCCACATTCAGGTCATTAATAAAAATCACGAAAAGTAGAGGTCCCAGAACAGATCCTTGTGGGACACCACTAGTCACAATCCTCCAATCTGAATGTACTCCCTCCACCACCACCCTCTGCCTTCTGCAGGCAAGCCAATTCTGAATCCACCTGGCCAAACTTCCCTGGATCCCATGCCTTCTAACTTTCTGAATAAGCCTACCGTGTGGAAACTTGTCAAATGCCTTACTAAAATCCATATAGATCACATCCACTGCACTACCCTCATCTATATGCCTGGTCACCTCCTCAAAGAACTCTCTCAGGCTTGTTAGACACGATCTGCCCTTCACAAAGCCATGCTGACTGTCCCTGATCAGACCATGATTCTCTAAATGCCTATAGACCCTATCTCTAAGAATCCTTTCCAACAGCTTTCCCACCACAGACGTAAGGCTCACTGGTCTATAATTACCCGGACCATCCCTACTACCTTTTTTGAAAAAGGGGACAACATTCACCTCCCTCCAATCCTCCGGTACCATTCCCGTGGACAACGAGGACATAAAGATCCTAGCCAGAGGCTCAGCAATCTCTTCTCTCACCTCGTGGAGCAGCCTGGGGAATATTCCGTCAAGCTCTGGGGACTTATCTGTCCTAATGTATTTTAACAACTCCAACACCTCCTCTCCCTTAATATCAACATGCTCCAGAACATCAACCTCACTCATATTGTCCTCACCATCATCAAGTTCCCTCTCATTGGTGAATACCGAAGAGAAGTATTCATTGAGGACCTCGCTCACTTCCACAGCCTCCAGGCACATCTTCCCACCTTTATCTCTAATCGGTCCTACCTTCACTCCTGTCATCCTTTTTTTCTTCACATAATTGAAGAATGCCTTGGGGTTTTCCTTTACCCTACTCGCCAAGGCCTTCTCATGCCCCCTTCTTGCTCTTCTCAACCCCTTCTTAAGCTCTTTTCTTGCTTCCCTATATTCCTCAATAGACCCATCTGATCCTTGCTTCCTAAACCTCATGTATGCTGCCTTCTTCCACCTGACTAGATTTTCCACCTCACTTGTCACCCATGGTTCCTTCACCCTACCATTCTTTACCTTCCTCACCAGGACAAATTTATCCCTAACATCCCGCAAGAGATCTCTAATCATCGACCACATGTCCATAGTACATTTCCCTGCAAAAACATCATCCCAATTCACACCTGCAAGTTCTAGCCTTATAGCCTCATAATTTGCCTTTCCCCAATTAAAAATTTTCCTGTCCTCTCTGATTCTATCCTTTTCCATGATAATGCTAAAGGCCAGGGAGCGGTGGTCACTGTCCCCCAGATGCTCACCCACTGAGAGATCTGTGACCTGACCTGGTTCATTACCTAGTACTAGATCTAGTATGGCATTTCCCCTGGTCGGCCTGTCCACATACTGTGACAGGAATCTATCCTGGACACACTTAACAAACTCTGCCCCATCTAAACCCTTGGAACTAATCAGGTGCCAATCAATAATAGGGAAGTTAAAGTCACCCATGATAACAGCCTTGTTAATTTTGCACCTTTCCAAAATCTGCCTCCCAATGTGCTCCTCTGTATCTCTGTTGCTACCAGGGGGCCTATAGAATACCCCTAGTAGAGTAACCGCTCTTTTCCTCTTCCTGACTTCCACCCATACTGACTCAAAGGAGGATCCTGCTACATTACCCACCCTTTCTGTAGCTGTAATAATATCCCTGACCAGTAATGCCACCCCTCTTCCCCTTTTTCCACCCTCTCTATCCCTTTTAAAACACTGAAATCCAGGAATATTGAGAATCCATTCCTGCCCTGGTGCCAGCCAAGTCTCTGTAATGGCCACTACATCATAATTCCATGTATGTATCCAAGCTCTCAGTTCATCACCTTTTTTCCTGATGCTTCTTGCATTGAGGTACACACATTTCAGCCCTTCTACCTTACTGTCTTTACACCGTTTATTCTGCTTCTCTTTCCTCAAAGCCTCTCTATATGTTAGATCTGGCTTTACTCCATGCACTTCTTTCACTGCTCTATCGCTCTGGGTCCCATCCCCCTCGCAAATTAGTTTAAACCCTCCCGAACCATGCTAGCAAACCTACCTGCAAGGATATTTCTCCCCCTCGAGTTCAGGTGCAACCCATCCAATCTGTACAGGTCCCACCTTCCCCAGAAGAGATCCCAATGATCCAAAAATCTAAAACCCTGCTCCCTGCACCAACTCCTCAGCCACGCATTCAACTGCCATCTCCTCCAATTCTTACCAGCACTGTAGATCAGGAAAATTGGGTTGGTGCTGGATCCCAGGAGAGTGAATTTGTTGAGTGTCTATGAGATGGCTTTTTAGAGCAGCTTGTGGGTGAGCCCACCAGGGGAAAGGCCATTCTGGATTGAGTGCTGTGTAATGAAGTGGATTTGATTAGAGAGCTTAAGGTAAAGGAACTCTTAGAAGTCAGTTATCATATTATGACAGAATTCACCCTGCAATTTGGGAGGAAGAAACAAAAGTCAGATATATCTGTACTGCAGTGGAGTAAAGGGAATTAAAGAGCTGGGGAGGGAAGCATAAGAAAGGGAATTAAGGGCAGTTAGCCTGAATCCAGTGGTTGGAAAGACTTTGGAGTCGATTATTAAGGATGAGATTTCAGGGTACTTGGAGGCACATGATAACATAGTCCAAAGTTAGCATGGTTTCCTTAAGGGGAAATCTTGCCTGACACGCTGATGAAATTTTATGAAGAAGTAACAAGCAGGATAGGCAGAGGAGAATCTGTAAATATTGTGTCCTAGGATTTTCGGAAGACCTTTGACAATGTGTTGCACATGAGGTTGCTTAACAAGATAAGACCCTGTGATATTAGAAGAATGATACCAGCTTGGATAGAGGATTGGCTGATTGGCAGGAGACAAAGAGTGGGAAAAAAGGGAGCCTTTTCTGGAGTGTGTGTATGGACACTCTGTGTCTGTATGTGTGTGTGCCTATGGGCTCTCTGTGTCTGTACTGTTCCCTGGTCTGTGTTCTATCTGTATGTGTGTGTATATGGGCTCTCTGTGTCTGTACTGTTCCCCGGTCTGTGTTCTATCTGTATGTGTGTGTGCATATGGTCTCTCTGTGTCTGTACTGTTCCCCGGTCTGTGTTCTATCTGTATGTGTGTATATATTGTCTCTCTGTGTCTTTACTGTTCCCCGGTCTGTGTTCTATGTACTATGTTCCATGAATCTGCTGCCAGGATGTTTGCTCATTCTCAGAACAAAGAGATCAAATACATGGAAGGGGAATTCCTTCCTGGAGCCTGTACAAGTTCTGAGGTAAATGGTAAGTAACTTAGTAAAATAAAGGGCTCTGGGTCACCCTAGGTAATTTCTAAGGTAAGGGCATGTTCGGCACAGCTTTGTGGGCCGAGGGGCCTGTATTGTGCTGTAGGCTTTCTACGTTTCTAACTTGATCTATTTCTTATCACCTTTATTGCTGTGTTTCCCCTCCCTCCACCCCCCAGCTCCAGGCGGAGATCGAGTCTCTGCGTGGTCAACAGGAGGAGACCAGCGCTGAGAACGAGCAGCTCAAAGTGCTGAATTGGGAGATGGAGTCGCGGCTGGAGGGGATCCAACGGGAACTGGAGGAGGCTCGGGATCGACACAGGTTCTAGTCCACACACGCACAGCTCACACTTGGTGCCTCGACTACACACACAGATATACTCTCCCCACATGACACGTATGTTTCAAAGTTCATGTAAACACTGCAGAGTATCAGAGATGAGTTGATCACATTGCCTTTTATGGCATGGAATTGACTGCTTTGTGCAGCACTACAGAGCAAATATATAAAGATTACAGTAAATAGCAAAATAAATAAATAATGCAAAACCAAAGAATAATAATATGGATCGTTTGGAAATCTGATGGCAGAGGGGAAGAAATTATTTCTAAAGCATAGAGTGTGTGCCTTCAGGTTCCTGTCCCTCCTCCCTGATGGTGCCAATGAGAAGAGGGCATGTCCTGGGTGATGGGGCCATTGATGATGCATGCCACCTTTTTGAGGCGTTGCTTTTCGAAGATGTGCTCGATGCTGGTGCGACCAGTGTCCACGATGGAACCGGCTAAGGTGCAACACTTGCAGCTTTTTCCCATCCTGTGGGGTGGCCCCTCCATACCAGACGGTGATGCAACCAGTTAGAATGCTGTCCATGGTAATCTGCAGAGATTAGCAAGTCTTTAGGGACATACCAATTCTCTTCAAACTCATAATGAAATATAATCACTGACAATACTTCACGTCAGAGCCCCTCGGTCAGTACGTCCCCGTCAGACCCCTCGGACAGTCACATCCACGTCAGACCCCCCAGTCAGTCACGTCCACGTTAGACCCCCCAGACAGTCACATCCGCGTCAGACCCCTTGGACAGTCACATCCGCGTCAGACCCCCCGGTCAGTCACGTCCACGTCAGACCCCCCGGCCAGTCACGTCCACGTCAGACCCCCCAGCCAGTCACGTCCGTGTCAGACCCCCCGGCCAGTCACGTCCACGTCAGACCCCTCGGACAGTCACGTCCACGTCAGACCCCCCGGCCAGTCACGTCCATGTCAGACCCCCCGGTCAGTCACGTCCACGTCAGACCCCCCAGCCAGTCACGTCCACGTCAGACCCCCCGGCCAGTCACGTCCGTGTCAGACCCCCCGGCCAGTCACGTCCGTGTCAGACCCCTCGGACAGTCACATCCGTGTCAGACCCCTTGGACAGTCACATCCACGTCAGACCCCCCGGCCAGTCACGTCCACGTCAGACCCCCCAGCCAGTCACGTCCGTGTCAGACCCCTCGGACAGTCACGTCCATGTCAGACCCCCCGGTCAGTCACGTCCACGTCAGACCCCCCGGCCAGTCACGTCCGTGTCAGACCCCTCGGACAGTCACATCCGTGTCAGACCCCTTGGACAGTCACATCCACGTCAGACCCCCCGGCCAGTCACGTCCACGTCAGACCCCCCGGCCAGTCACGTCCGTGTCAGACCCCTCGGACAGTCACGTCCACGTCAGACCCCCCGGCCAGTCATGTCCGCGTCAGACCCCTTGGACAGTCACGTCCACGTCAGACCCCCCGGCCAGTCACGTCCACGTCAGACCCCCCGGCCAGTCACGTCCGTGTCAGACCCCCCGGACAGTCACGTCCACGTCAGACCCCCCGGACAGTCACGTCCGCGTCAGACCCCCCGGCCAGTCACGTCCGTGTCAGACCCCCCGGCCAGTCACGTCCACGTCAGACCCCCCGGCCAGTCACGTCCACGTCAGACCCCCCGGCCAGTCACGTCCGTGTCAGACCCCTCG
This sequence comes from Mobula hypostoma, assembly GCF_963921235.1. Lineage (NCBI taxonomy): Eukaryota > Metazoa > Chordata > Chondrichthyes > Myliobatiformes > Myliobatidae > Mobula > Mobula hypostoma. The sequence continues at coordinate 61,779 of NW_026948235.1, read as the reverse complement.
GACAGTCACGTCCGTGTCAGACCCCTTGGACAGTCACATCCACGTCAGACCCCCCGGCCAGTCACGTCCACGTCAGACCCCCCGGCCAGTCACGTCCACGTCAGACCCCCCGGCCAGTCACGTCCGTGTCAGACCCCCCGGCCAGTCACGTCCACGTCAGACCCCTCGGACAGTCACGTCCCCGTCAGACCCCCCGGCCAGTCACGTCCGTGTCAGACCCCTCGGACAGTCACGTCCACGTCAGACCCCCCGGCCAGTCACGTCCGTGTCAGACCCCTCGGACAGTCACATCCGTGTCAGACCCCTTGGACAGTCACATCCACGTCAGACCCCCCGGCCAGTCACGTCCACGTCAGACCCCCCGGCCAGTCACGTCCACGTCAGACCCCCCGGCCAGTCACGTCCGTGTCAGACCCCCCAGTCAGTCACGTCCACGTTAGACCCCCCAGACAGTCACGTCCGTGTCAGACCCCTCGGACAGTCACGTCCATGTTGTCCAGCAAGTATCACTGAGCACGTCTACACGTCGCACTGCCACAGGAACGCGGCCTCCATCATCAACGACCCTCACCAGGCAAGCCATGCCCGCTCCTCACTGCTGCCATTGGAAGGAAGTACATTTGGAGAAAGCCCCAGGATTCACACCAGCAGGTTCAGGAACAGTTACTTCCCCTCAGCCATCAGACTCCTGAACCGGGGCGGATAACTCCATTCGTCTCAACACCAAACTGACTCCAGAATCTACAGACTGACTTTCAAGCTTTCTTCATCTCACGTTCTCAGATTGTTATTTGCTCATTTATTACTATTATTATCTTTTTTCACAGTATGCCCTTTGCACATTTGCTGTCTGTCTTTGTAGTTTTTCTTGGATTCTATTGTATTTCCTTGTTCTACTATGAATGCCTGCAAGAAAATGAATGGTGACACATGTACTCAGTGGCCACAGTATCAGCTACACCTGCTCATTAACGCAGATATCTAATCAGCCAATCACATGGCAGCAACTCAGTGCATAAAAGCTTGCAGACAATGGTCAAGTGGAGTGATTGTTGGTGGCTGATTGCTGGGATGGTCTGAGTATTTCAGAATCTCTTGGGACCTTCATGCATGACAGTCTCTAGAATTTACAGGGAATAGTGCAGGAAGCAAATAAAATCCAGCCAGCAGCTGTTGTGTGGGCAGAAATGCCCATGGTCAAAATCACTTAGATCACATTCCTTCCCCATTCTGATGTCTGGTCTGAACAACAAGTGAACCTCTTGACTGTGTCTGCATGCTTTTGTACACTGAGTTGCTGCCACGTGGTTGGCTGATAACGGACAGGTGATCGGGTGCACCTGATAGTGGCCACTGAGTGTATGTCCTGGAATTTGTTGCTTTACAGCAGTAGTAGTGTGCAATGCATTAAAGTTTCTAAGGGGTACGATAAGAAATATATTAAAAATTAAAGAAAAATTCAACAAATAAGTAGTGAAAATGTGAGATGGAGTTCATGGGTTAATGGACCATTCAGGAATCTGATGGTGGAGCGGAAGAAGCTGTTCCTAAATATTGAGTGTGAGTTATCAGGCTCCTGTACCCCGCCCCTCAAAGTTTGAGATCCAAAGTAAACTTATTATTGAAGTACCTATGGGTCAGCAAATACAACCCTGAGATTCATTTTCTTGTGGGCCTTCACAACTGAACAAAGCAATACAACAAAACCAATGAAAACCTACAGACAAAGACTGACAAACAAAGGAGACAAACTGAGCAAATACAAATAAGTAGATAGACATGTAGACTCCTTGAAAGTGAGTCTGTAGGTTGTGGAATCAGTTCACTGTTGTGGCGAGTAAAGTTATCCACTCTGGTTCACGAACCTGATGGTTGAGGGGTAATAATGGTTCCTGAACTGGGTGGTTTAAGGCTCCTGTGCCTCCTTCCCAATGGTAGTGGTGAGAAGAGAGCATGGCCTGTGTGGTGGGGGTCCTTGATGATGGATGCTGCTTTCTGATGGCAGTGCTCCTCGTAGATGTGCTCAATTCTCCCTGATTGTAGTTATGAGAAGAGGGCATGTCCTGTGCCCTCTCTTCCCTGTGGCATCCACGTGATTGGCCAAGGACAGGCTCTGACCCCCTGACCCTGGTCAGGCTCTTGGGGCTGAAATGCATGAGGTGAGGATAATGTGGCCAGCGACACTCTCAATACCACACTGCCTCTCCCCACATCTAACTGAGTCTTTCATTTCATTACAGAGAGTGGGACCAATCTCTGCACAGTGAGAAGGTAATGAAGTGGGGGGTTTCAGCTGGGCCAAAGGGCAGTTTCCTTCTGCGTGTTTTTAAAGAGCAGCTCTGAGAGATAGTCAGTGATCTGGCGAGCAGCAAAGGCCCTCGTTCTGTGAAGCAGCAAAGTCCCTTGCTCCTGCAAAGCTCTCCCCCCAGTTAACACGGTGCAGGCAAAAGAGTAAAATATTAACGTCCATTCAGGGCCCCAAATAGTCCTTCCAGGTGAGGCAACACTTCACCTGTGAACTGTATCTGCTGCTCCCAATGTGGCCTCCTCTACTTTGGTAAGACCCATCGTAAATTGGGGGACCACTTCGTCGAGCATCTCCACTCCATTGGGTACAAGCTGAACTTCCTGGTAGCCATACATTTTAATTCCAAACATGTCGGTCTGTGGCCAAGATGACATCATCCTCAGGATAGAGGAACAGCTTTTATATTCCATCTGGGGACCCTCCAACCTGATGGTATGAATATTTGTTTCTCCTTCCAGTAAAAAATATCCCCCCGCCGCCTTCTTCTTTTATCCTGCACTCTGGCCTCTTACCTCTTCTCACATTCCTATCACCTCCCCTGATTCCCCTCCTCCTTTCCTTTCCCCTATGTTCCCCTCTCCTCTCCTATCAGATTTCTTCCTCTCCAGCCTTTCACCTCTTCCACCCACCTGGCTTCACCTATCATCTTCCAGATTGTCCTCCTTCTCCTTGCCCCACTTTTTCATTCTGGCCTCTCCGCCCCCTCCCCCTTCCTTTTCAGTCCTGATGAAGGGTCTTGGCCCGAAATGTCAACTGTTTATTCATCCCCATAGATGCTGCCTGACCTGCTAATTCCTTCAGCATTTGTGTGTGATGCTAAAGAATAGCGCTATTTGTCACATGTACATCAAAGCATACAGTGAAATTCATCGTTAGTGTCAAGTGAAATCAGTGAGGATTGTGCTGGGCAGCCCACAAGTGTGGCCACATTTCTGGCACCAACATGGCATGCCCACAACTCAGTGACCCTGACCTGTTTATCTTTGGAACGTGGGAGGATCCCTACACGGTCATGAGGAGAATATACAGACAGTGGCAGAAATTGAACCCTGATCCTACAGATGGTGCTGGAAAGCATTGCACCTAATAGAAACATAGAAAACCTTCAGCACAATACAAGTCCTTCAGCCCACAATCCTCTGCTGAACATGTACTTACTTTAGAAATTACTTTGGGTTACCCATAGCCCTCTATTTTTCTAAGCTCCATGTATCTATTCAGGAGTCTCTTAAAAGACCCTATCGTATCCACCTCCACCACCGTTGCTGGTAGCCCATTCCACGCACTCACCACTCTCTGCGTAAAAAACATACCCCTAACATCTCCTCTGTACCTATTTCCAAGCACCTTAAAACTATACCCTCTTGTGCTAGCCATTTCAGACCTGGGAAAAAGCCTCTGACTATCCACATGATCAATGCCTCTCATCATCTTACACATCTCTATCTGGTCACCTCTCATCCTCCATCGCTCCAAGGAGAAAAGGCCAAGTTCACTCAATCTATTTTCATAAGGTATGCTCCCCAATCCAGGCAACATCCTTGTAAACCTCCTCTGCACCCTTTCTATAGTTTCCACATCCTTCCTGTAGTGAGGTGACCAGAACTGAGCACAGTACTCCAAGTGTGGTCTGACCAGGGTCCTATATAGCTGTAACATTACTCTCGGCTCTTAAACTCAATCCCACGGTTGATGAAGGCCAATACACCATATGCCTTCTTAACCACAGAGTCAACCTGCACAGCAGCTTTGGGTGTCCTATGGACTTGGACCCCAAGATCCCTCTGATCCTCCACACTGCCAAGAGTCTTACCATTAATACCATGTTCTACCATCATATTTGACCTACCAAAATGAACCACCTCACACTTATCTGGGTTGAACTCCATCTGCCACTTCTCAGCTTAGTTTTGCATCCTATCAATGTCCCGCTGTAACTTCTGACAACCCTCTACACTATCTACAACACCCTCAACCTTGTATCATCAGCAAATTTACTAACCATCCCTCCACTTCGTCATCCAAGTCATTTACAAAAATCACGAAGAGAAGGGGGTCCCTGAGGCACAGCACTGGTCACCGACCTCCATGCAGAATATGACGCATCTGCAACCACTCTTTACATTCTGTGGGCAAGCCAATTCTGGATCCGCAAAGCAATGTCCCCTTGGGTCCTATGCCTCCTCACTTTCTCAATAAGCCTGGCATGGGGGACCTTATCAAGTACCTTGCTGGAATCCATATACACTACATCTATTGCTCTACCTTCATCAATGTGTTTAGTCACATCCTCAAAAAGTTCAATCAGGCTCGTGAGGCACGACCTGCCTTTGACAAAGCCATGCTGACTATTCTGAATCATATTATGCCTCTCCCAATGTTCATAAATCCTGCCTCTCAGGATCTTTTTCATCAACTTATCAACTACTGAAGTAAGACTCACTGGTCTATAATTTCCTGGGCTATCTCTACTCCTTCTCTTGAATAAAGGAACAACATCTGCAACCCTCCAATCCTCCGGAACCTCTCCCATCCCAATTGATGATACCAAAGGCTCAGCAATAGGAAATAGGATCTGGCTTTGAGGGCAGTGAACATCTCATTACTGGGAGAGCTGTGGAAACCAAGTCTTTGAGTAAATTTAAAGTGGAGGTTGATAGGTTCTTGATTATTCAGGGCATCAAAGGATACGGACAGAAGGCAGGAGACTGGGGTTGAGAAGGAAAATAAATCAGCCATGATGGAATGGTGGAGCAGACTCGATGGACTAACTAGCCTAGTTCTGCTACGATTAACTGTGCTGTTGGAGAGCTTGTGTTAAATCCTTCCAAAGTGAAATGAAGTGATGGAAGGAGGGGGCTGCTGGAGTGGGAAAGATGGCAAGTGAGGGCCTGGTGATCCTCTGCTGAACTGGGAAAGATGAGTGTGACACTGGAAATTGTCTGCTGAAATGGGAAAGATCGCCAATGAGACTGGGTATTGTCTGCTGAACTGGCAAAGATGGCCAGTGAGACTGGGAATTGTCTGCTGAAATGGGAAAGATGTCCAGTGAGGGATTGGGGATTGTCTGCTGAACTGGCAAAGATAAGTGTGGGTCTGGGGATCGTCTGCTTTTCAGTTTATAATCATCAGTTTTTTCCCTTTCAGGACACAAGGCCAAGGAACCTACAGTCTGAAGAGTAAGTGTTGTATCTCCTTGGACAACTTTCCTCATTAAATAGAGCTGCCTTGGCCATTAAATAGCAGAGATGTCTGATGTGTGTCTCCTCAGGTCAGGCGGTATCTGTAGAGGGAAATGAACAGTTGACGTTCTGGGCTATGACCCTTCATCACAACCTTTGATCCTCTCCACAGATGCTGCCTCACCCGTTGAGTTCCTCCAGCATTTTGTGTGTTTTGCTCTGGATTTTCAGCATCTGCAGAATTCCTGCGGCATTACCTCCAATATCAATAGACAGAAAATAACTCTCCCCACAGTTTAGCCTCTCGGGCTGTAGGCACCTGTAGCCTTTGGCTGAGTGAGTTCCAGGTGGCCCTGGTGTGAAACGCTGTTTCAGCGGTCTCTCTGGTCTGGGGTCACCTATCTTGAAGAGAATGCATCCTTATTATCAGAGTCACCAAGAAGTACCACACGGGTGCAAACCTTTCAGCCCACCGAGTCTGTATGTACGGCCAGCCACATATTCACATTCATGTTCAGAATTATTCATCACACACAGTGAAAGGTGTCGTTTGTGTGAACAGCCAACACAGCCTAAGGGTACGCTGGGGGCAGCCCGCAAGTGTTGCCCACAACGCACACCCGCAACGCTCATCAGAACAACACAGGACCCAACAAGCAACAAAACACCAACAACCGAACACATCCCCTTTCTCCCACATACACAGTCCCCTAGCCCCAGGGTAGCCTGTCTTCTTCAGCCTCCAGCCTCCAGCAGATTTGTGGATTTGCAGACGCAGGCCCCGACTTACTCAACAGACAGAGAGATTCACAGACTTGGGGCTCCGGCCTTTGGGCCTCAGCTTCTGGGCTCCTGATTGACCTCCGGGCTTTGTTCTGAATCCCCAATCAACTTCTGGGCTTCTATCAACCTCTATAGTTATACCGTGGACAGCATTCTGACAGGCTGCATCACTGTCTGGTATGGAGGGCCTACTGCACAGGACCGAAAGAAGCTGTAGAAGGTTGTAAATCTAGTTAGCTCCATCTTGGGTACTAGCCTACAAAGTACCCAGGACGTCTTCAAGGAACAGTGTCTCAGAAAGAAGCATCCATTATTAAGGACCTCCAGCACCCAGAGCATGCCCTTTTCTCATTGTTACCATTAGGTAGGAGGTACAGAAGCCTGAAGGCACACACAGCGATTCAGGAATAGCTTCTTCCCCTCTGCCATCTGATTTCCAAATGGATGTTGAAGCTTTGGACACTACCTCACTTTTTTCTAATATACAGCATTTCTGTTTTTGCACATTTTTAAAAACCTATTCAATATACGTAATTGATTTACTTGTTTATTTATTATTATGTTTTATTTTATTTATTACTTTTTTCTCTCTCTCTGCTAGATCATGTATTGCATTGAACTGCTGCTGCTAAGTTAACAAATTTCACATCACATGCCAGTGATAATAAAACTGATTCTGATTCTGATCTTCAGTATTGACCCAGGACTGGGCAATGACAATGAATGAGGGCCTAAATTCCAGGCTTTGAGCTTCAGACTTGCCAGTGATGGGACTCTGAAAACTAGGCCTCAAACTCTGGTCTCACCAATGACAGGACACTAAAAGTACTCAGTAGTCAGCCAACCTGACAGCTGCCACAAACTCGTCACTGGCCTTCGAATGCAGAGCAAAGGCCTAGACGCAAACCAGTCCTCTAATTCCTCCTCATCCTTGTCCCCAAATTCTAACTTGATCCCCTAACTTCCCTCTTGGTCCCCAAAACCAACCCTACGAATCATGCACCAGAAAACACCCCAAAAAAATTAAAATTGACCCTCATTCATCCCATGTTAATTCTATTTTATTCTCTTCCACAGTTTGTCCATTCCCCACAGATTCTAATTCTGACCTACACATGAGGCTAATTAACAGGCTAAGCTGCCTGTCTTTGGGATGTGGGAGGGAACTGGAGTGCCCGGATGGAAACCCAGGAGGGGAACAGTGAGAATTAACAAGTTAAGCTGCCTGTCTTTGGGATGTGGGATGAGACTGGAGTGCCCGGGCAAAAACTCAGGAGGGGAACAGTGAGAATGCAAACTCCACAGACAGTGTCCAACCTCGGGATCGAACTCGGCTGTCTGGCACTCCACCTATTCCCACGAGAGAAAATCGACTTTATCCACCCTGCTACATCTTCCCGACGTTCCAAGCGCAACAATCAGCTCACCCGGTTAGCCTTTTAACACACCATCTGTGTTTATACTCCTGCCCCTCTTTATTTAACACGTCAGGCCCTGGTATCATGAACGCAAGCCACTTGGCAGCTTCCGGAAATCCAGAGAACACAGACAAAATGCTGGAGGAACTCAACAGGCCAGTCGGCGTCTGTTGAGGGGAATGAATAGTCGACGTTTTGGGCTGAGAACCTTTGTCGGGACTGTAGACTCTTCATCGGGGTCTGTCGCACTGAACTAATAAACACAAGAGGTTCTGCAGATGCTGGGAATCCAGAGGCCGTATGGAGGAGGATAAACAGAGCCAAGACCCTTCACCAGTCCTGATGGTCTCAGCCCGAAACGTCGACTGCTTATTCCCCTCCACAGATGCTGCCTGACTCGCTGAGCTCCTCCAGCGTTCTGTGTGTGGTGCTGCAGCCCTGTGATAGAAGCACTTGCTGCCCTTAGACCGTTGTTTTTGATCGGTGCAACCTCTTGTCAGCCTCCAGCCCTGCCGGGAAATCCTGGTCCACGAAAGCCGCATCATCTCCATCGAGGAGGAGCCCCTGCCGCAGCAGGAGCCCGGGACACAAGACTTGGAGGTTGCCGAGCAGGGGAACAGTGTGATGGCTGCAGATGCTGTCTTTGTGGAGGTGGCAGGTCCCCCATGGAGAGACGGAGCAGCCGATGTCATCGCAGAGGTAGGGATCACTAGCCAGCTTCTACGGCATTATAAGACATTGGCCGGTCTGCACTGGGAGTATTGTGAACAGTTTTGGGACCCTTACCCCCTCAGAAAGGATGTTCTGGCATTGAAGGTGGGCCCAGAGGAGGTTCACAAGAATGATTCTAGAAATGAAAGGGACAAGGAACATTGGATCACACTGGGCCTGTACCCGCTGGAACTCAGAAGAATTGGGGGGTGGGGGGGGACCTCACTGAAATGTATTGAATATTGACAGGCCTGGACAGAGCTGGCATGGAGAGAATGCTTCCTGTAGTGGGGGGGGGGGGGGTCTTGCACCAGAGGGCACAGCCTCAGAATAGGGGGAGGTCCATTTACAGCAGCATTTCCTTAGCCAGAGACTGGTGAATCTGTGGGATTTGTTGTCACAGACAGCTATGGAGGACAGGTTACTGAGTATGTTTAAAGCAGAGGTTGATAGTTTCTTGGTTAGTCAGGGTATGAAAGATTACAGGTAGAAGGCAGGAGAATGGGGGTTGTGAGGGATAGTAAATCAGCCACGATGGAGTAGGCCAAATGGCCTAATTCTGCACTTATTCCTTATGCTTTTATACGTTACCACACATTGCTCTGCAACGACACCAGTGCCAAGCTGTATCGGCCCTAGTGCACTTCCCTTGGACAACATCGGTGGTGTGGAGAGGGGAGACTTGCAGCATGGGCAACTGACGGTCTTCCATACAACCTTGCCCAGGCCTGCGCCCTGGAAACCTTCCAAGGCGCAAATCCATGGTCTCACGAAACTAACGGATGTCTATTACTATTATATGTTACCATATGTTACCTTGAGTCTCATTTGCTTGCAGGCATTTACAGGAATAGAATTTTATGTAATGAAAGATAGATAAGGATGTGCAGTGTGTGGAGAGCTTGCAGAACATTGTCGTAGAGTCATTGAAGAGTATGTGGAGAGTTTGCAGGATATTGTCCTGCAAAGTGGAGCCCTAGTCTTTGGGTATATTTAAACCAGAGTTTGATAAGTTTCTGGATTAGTCAAGATGTGAAAGGTTAAGGGGTGAAGGTGGGAGAATGAGGCTGAGGGGGATAATAAATCAGCCATGATGGAATGGTGGTGCAGGCTTGATAGGCTGAATGGCCTAATTCTGTTCCTGTTTTATGGCCTAATGGTCTGTGCTAGGAAGCCAATCTGGCAACACCTCCACCAGCTTTTATTACAGAAATGCATAGCTTTTCTTAAAATGTTCATCAAAACATAAGGTGAAATCTTCCATTTGTGCCAATGACCAACACGGTCTGATGATGTCACCACAATTGCAGCACTAACACAGCACGCTCACAACTTACTAACCTTAACCCGTGCATCTTTGCATGTGGGAGGAAACCAGAGCACCCAGAGGAAACCCACGCGATCACAGGGAAATTGTACAGACTTGTAGTCAGCGGCAGGAATTGAACCCAGGTCACTGGCACAGTAATATCTTTATGCTACCATGCCACCCCCTTCGTAATAGGCAGTCAAGTGTCCAAGTAATTCCTTCTGCCTGCACAGTGTCCATTTGGCTATCAAAGAGCCATTTGAATGCCTCTATCTTACGTGCTTCCACCAGCACCCCAGACAGCGCATTGCAGGGACCCACCCATCTCTGTCTAAAAGAAACCGAGCCCTACACATCTCATTGAACTTAACCCTCTCTCACCTTAAACGCATTCCCTCCGGTATTAGACTAATGTTAGAGTTCTGAGAACCCGTTTCATTGACCCCCGTATTCACTCCTGAGTAAGTTAGATCTGACCAGCATCCCCACAGAGACCGTCTTTGCCACAGCACTCCTCTGCCACAAAAAATAAAGCAGATATTGACATTATTTATTTATTTATTTATTTGTTTATTATTTTCACAATTTGTTATCTTTTGCACATTGGTTATTTGTCCATCCTGTTGATGTGGTATTTTATTGATTCGATTGTGTTTCTTGTATTACTGTGAATGCCTGTAAGAAAATGAATCTCAGTGTTGTATACGTGACATATATGTACTTTGATAATAAATTTATCTTGAACTATAAACTTTGAACTCGATATGAAATTATCCTCCAAAGGATCATTGTTGTTCATAGATTGAAGCCTATATTATATCGAGCTCTGTGTGTCCCTCCAGCTCCAGGTGGAGATCGAGTCCCTGCGCGGTCAGCAGGAGGAGACCAGCGCTGAGAACCAGCAGCTCAAAGTGACCAATCAGGAGATGGAGACGCGGCTGGAGGGGATCCAACGGGAGCTGCAGGAGGCTCAGGATTGGCTGGTCACCCTCCAGGAGGAAGCAGCTCACCGGGAGGAGAGAGAGAGGTGAGGAAGACCACACCCACCACTCCATACAAGTGTCCTCTACACACCCCTCATATATCACACTCATTTCAAACACCCCACAGTCTGTGTACACACCCTGCAGACACACACTGACACACTGCACAATACTCACACACTGAGTTCTGTCTTTCGACACGACATAGATGAATGAACAGTATACCACAGTACAGGCCCTTCAGCCCACAATGTTGTGCCAACCCTTTAATCCTCTCCAATGTAAATCCAACCCTTCCCTCCCATATATCCCTCCATTTTACCAACATCCATCTGCCTGCCGAAGAGTCTCACTAATGTGTTGGCCTTTGCCATTGGCAGCATATTCCATGCACGCTCTGTGTAAAAAAAAATACCCTTGACATCCCCCTATACTTCTGTCAAACAGAAAAATATTCCCCCTATGGAATTAACCATTTCTACCCTGGGAAAAAGACTCTGGCTGTCCACTTGATCTAGGCCTCTTATCATTTTGTACACCTCGATCAAGTCACCTCCCATCATCCTTCACTCCAGAGTGAAAAGCCCTCGATCCCTCAACCTATCCTCATAAGACATGCTCCCTTTCCAGTCAGCGTCCTGGTAAATCTCCTCAGAAAAACTCTCTAAAGCTTCCACATGCTTCCTATAACGTGGCAACCAGAAATGAACACAATACTCCGAGTGTGGTCTAACCAGGCTTTTACAGAGCTGCAAGATTACCTCATACTCTTGAACTCAAACCCTCAGCAAGTGAAGGCCAACACACCACACCATTATCTTGAGGGATCTTTGTTCAAGGAGCCCAAGCTCCTTCTGTTCCTCCACACTGCGAGGGATCCTGCCATTAACAGTTTTCTCTGCCTTCTAGCTTGACGGCTGTCCTATCCTGCACAATATTCAGTCACCACTTTACATACCTGTATACCTGCTCATTAATGCAAATATCTCATCAGAGAATCGTACTGTACACTCTAAACACAGACAGTAAAATGTATCAGTAAATACAATCTGAGACCCACCTCACTGTTTCTGACCCTCTCTCCCTCATCTGCCTGATTACAGAGAGTCAGGTCACCCTGCAGATGGTGTGGGACCACGTTCTGATGAAGCTTTCCAGCAGGTAAGGTCGGTGCCGGCCACAGTATTGGGGAAAGTTCTGGGGAAGCAGGAGAAATTGGTCTTTAAGGAGACCAGGCTGATCAGAGGCCTTGAAATGGTCATTGGTGTCTGAACAACTGGATTCAATTTTTCCTTTGAGTCTCGATGAGGGGAGAGTAGTTGATGTTGTCTACAAGGATTTTATCAGTATATTTGACAAAGTCCCACAGATCAGATTGATGAGGGACATAGAGGGACAATGGATGGAGGAGATGGGTGGAAGTTTGTGTCACCAGTACAATACAATAGATAAGTATTAATGGGACAGTCAGCATCTGAGAGGAGTGTGTGAAGAGGGGTGAGCGGGGTTTGATAATCACCTGCGTACCTCCTGCTCAGTTCATCAGTGACTTGGAGATTGATTCTATTGTGCGATGAAATATTCAGCCAATGGTAGGAAAAAGGAGGAGTGAGCAACCACCATCAAACCACCAACAGCCGCATCTTCTCAATACTAATCAACAAGCACTAAAACCTGGGCCTCTGTACCTCCGTCTGCAACTGGATCCTTGGCTTCCTCACTGGAAGACCACAGTTTGTGTGGATCAAAAACAACATCTCCTCCCCACTCATGATCAACACTGGGCACCCCAAGGAAGCGTTCTTAGCCCACTGCTCTACTCTCTCTACAACCACGACTGCGTGGCTAAGCACAGCTCAAATGCCATCTATTAATTTAACAATGACACAACTATTGTTGGCAGAATCTCAGATGGTGACAAGCAGGCAGACAAGAGTGAGATAGATCAGCTGGTTGAGTTTGTCAGTAAGTCTTCATAAAAGGATCAGAAGTGGAATGGATGAACCGTTTCAAGTTTCCAAGTGTAAATATCATCTTTTTGGGCACAACCTATTAAAAAGAAGGCACGACAGCCATTATATTTCATTAGATATTTGAGGACACTTGGATCATCAACAAATTTTGAAAATTTCTACAAATGTACCGTGGAGAGCATCCTAACTGTTTGATTCATCGTCTGGTACGGAGGGGCCACGGCACGGGATCGGGAAAACCTGCAGAAAGTTGCAAACTCAGCCAGTTCCATCATGGACACCAGTCACTGTAACAAGGTGAGTGTGAGCGGAGTGGTCGTGTCAGAACTGTACAGCGTTTGTCACTATTGGTTTGAAGCATGGTGAGTGTGAGCGGAGTGGTCGTGTCAGAACGGTACGACACTTGTCTCTATTGTCTGAAACAAGGTCAGTGTGAGCGGAGTGGTCGTATCGGAACGGTACGACACTTGTCACTACTGTCTGAATCAAGGTCAGTGTGAGCGGAGTGGTCATGTTGGAACTTTACGACACAGGTCACTATTGTCTAAAGCATGGTGAGTTTGAGCGGAGTGGTCGTATCGGAACTGTACAACACAGTAGCTATGAATTGTGTCTACATCACGCAGCTCTCTACAGGAAGGACGGTCAGCACAGAGAGGGTGTGAAGGAGGTGAACGAAGAGCTTACTGAGGCTGCAGTGTTGCTGAAGATTGAAGTTACAGCAGGTCCTGGAAATCTAAAATCAACAGAGATTTGCAAGATGATGATGGCGATCGATATATGGCAATATTTTGTTGACAGCTCATTAAACTACTAAGTAGTGTGCTAACTATAGTCCTTAGGAACTATGATCACTGCAATCCACAGCCAGTCATTTCCCTTTCGGAGACGTGCTTTTGAACTCTCTGAACGACCTGACATTTTTGTGTTCTCCTGAAGGATTTGACAAACTGAACTTTCCAAAGTGCTGGTACGGCCATTGCTGGAGTGGATTCCAGGGCAGATAAAACCATCGAAGCCAAGAGTGGAAAATGAACTGATTTAAGTGCCGAGTCAGAATACAAAGGTTAAGGAGTCAAGGCCGAGGGTGGGGGTCGAAAGAGTGTTCTGCTTACTTCTTCATGTCAAACAAGTTCCACCCACTCTGCCTGCCTGGGATTGGCCCACCTCGCTCTCTTCTCGTTACTACCTTCGGGCAGGTGTTACGGGGGTCCTGCGTCCCACCTCCTCCAGGTTCGGCAGTAGTTATTGCACGGGCTTCACTTGCCTCAGCACTGAACTGGCCCCACCGCCGCCACTCGCTTTCGGGGACCCTGTGGTTCATTGTCTCTCTATTATTTGTTTGCAATCTTATGAGCTGCACGGTTTGTTCTTTTTTCACTCATTTCAGTCTTTGTTGTGTGGAAGTTTTCATGGATTCTATTGTGTTTCCTTGCCTCATGGCTGCCTGCAAGAAAACGAATCTCAAGGTTATCTGCATACTTTGATAATGAACTTACTTTGAACTTTGAAATGCTGAAAACACTCGGCAGGTCACTCAGCGTCTGTGGAGGGAGAAAGAGCTGATGTTTCAGGTCAATCATAAGAACTATAAATGTGAGTTCTGATGAAATGGCTTGCTGTTGTAGTGGAAGTTATCGATCTGAGAGGGAATGGTTTCTCTCTCTTCTTGTCTGCTGAGGGTTTCCAGATTTTTGACTTTATTGCTGGGCCGTCGGGGAGAGAATGGCCGGACTTGGAACGCAAGATGAAGGTTTAATTGAGGTGTGTAGGACAGTGAGAGACCTCGACCACGGGAACACAAAGGGCTCATTTCCCAAGGTGGAGGTTAATATCTCTGGAACACTGAGTTCATTGAGCGGCTGGGTGGGTGGGAGGGAGGGAGGGAGGGAGGGAGGGTAGCTGAAGGAGGTGTTTCAGCTGAAGAACAGTGTGTAGCTGAGGCTCATGGCCAGTCAAGGAGGGGGAGGCTGAGACCCACGCCACAGTTCAGTGGAACACCGGTGGGCAGAAACAGAGAGCTGCGGAATCCGAGTCATCAGTGGGATTCTATGTCACTAGTATGGCAATGATGGGCCAAGTGGCCCCACACAAGGTGCTACATGTCTGACATTCTATGAAAAATGGCGACCAACCCCTCTGTGTCCACACATCCCACTCCTCCCCCCCCCCACCAACTCCAGCTCCAGGCGGAGATCGAGTCCCTGCGCGGTCAACAGGAGGAGACCAGCGCTGAGAACCAGCAGCTCAAGGTGACCAATCAGGAGATGGAGACGCGGCTGCAGGGGATCCAACGGGAGCTGCAGGAGGCTCAGGATCGGCTGGTCACCCTCCAGGAGGAAGCAGCTCACCGGGAGGAGAGAGAGAGGTGAGGGAGACCACACCCACCACTTCATATAAGTACCCTCTACAGGAACTGGTGCAAAGTGCAGGGTTTTAGATTTCTGGATCATTGAGATCTCTTCTGGGGACAGTTTGACCTGTACAAAATTAACAGGTTACACTTGAAACTGAGGCAAATTTGCCAGAGTCACTGGGGAGTGTTTAAACTAATTTTGCAGAGGGATTGGAGGTGGACTGGAGAGATCTGAGGGTAGGGTTGTTGGTTTACAAGCAGAGGTAGTGTATCATGAGACTGTCAAGAAGGACAGGCAGACTATAGGGCAAAATTGTAGTCAGTGGGATGGGTTGTAGTGTAAAAGGAGGACAAAATTGAAAAGGGTGACAAATACAGGGCTGAGGGTGTTATATTTGAATGCATGCCATATACAGAATAAGGAAGATGATATTGCAATGCAGTTGGCGATTGGCAGGTATGACATTGTGGGTATCACAGAGTCATGGCTAAAAGACAATTGTAGTTGGGAGATTAACATCCAAGGATACATAATCTCTCAAAAAGACAGGCAGGTAGGCTGAGGAGTAGGAGGAGTAGCTTTGCTGGTAAAAAATGAAATCAAACCTTTATAAATAGGTGACATAGGTTCAGGAGATGTAGAATCCTTATTAGTACAGTTAAGAAGGGTGAGAAGACCCTGATGCAAATTATATACAGACATCCAAACTGTTACCGGGATGTGGTCTACAAACTACAGTGGGAGATAGAAAAAGCTTGTCAGAAGTGCAATGCTACATTCATCATAGGTGATTGCAATATGCAGGTAGATTGGAAAAATCAGGTGGATGCTGGATTCCAAGGGAGAGAACTTGTGGAATGCCTCCAAGATGGCTTGTTTGGAGCTGCCCGTGGTTGAGCCCATTGAGGATTATCAGTTCTGGATTGGGGGTTGTGTAATGAACCGGATATGATTAGAACATAGAACATAGAATAGTACAGCACAGTACAGGCCCTTCGGTCCACAATGTTGTGCCGACCCTCAAACCCTGCCTCCCATATAAGCCCCCACCTTAAATTCCTCCATATACCTGTCTACTAGTCTCTTAAACTTCACTAGTGTATCTGACTCCACCACTGATTCAGGCAGTGCATTCCACGCACCAACCACTCTCTGAGTAAAAA
Organism: Mobula hypostoma; assembly: GCF_963921235.1. NCBI lineage: Eukaryota > Metazoa > Chordata > Chondrichthyes > Myliobatiformes > Myliobatidae > Mobula > Mobula hypostoma. The sequence goes on along the minus strand of NW_026948235.1, from coordinate 45,592 downwards.
ACCTTCCTCTAATATCCCCCTTGAACTTCCCACCCCTTACCTTAAAGCCATGTCCTCTTATATTGAGCAGTGGTGCCCTGGGGAAGAGGCGCTGGCTATCCACTCTATCTATTCCTCTTAATATCTTGTATACCTCTATCATGTCTCCTCTCATCCTCCTTCTCTCCAGAGAGTAAAGCCCTAGCTCCCTTAATCTCTGATCATAATGCATACTCTCTAAACCAGGCAGCATCCTGGTAAATCTCCTCTGTACCCTTTCCACCCTTAGGGAGCCTAAGGTAAAGGATCCCTTTGTAAACAGTGATCATAATATGATAGCCTTCGTCCTGCAATTTGAGAAAGAGAAGCTAACATATTTGTGTCATTATTACAGTGGAATAAAGGGATTACAGAGTCATGAGAGAGGAGATAGCCAGAGAAGATTGGAAAGGGACACTCTCAGGGATTATGACAGAACAGCAGTGGCTGGAGTTTCTGGGGACAATTCAGAAGGTGCAGAACAGGTTCATCCCAAAGAAAAGGAAGTATTCTAAAGCCAGGATGACCCAACCATGGCTGATAAGGGAAGTCAAAGCCAACATAAAAGAAAAAGAGAGGGCATGTAATAGAGTAAAATTGAGTAGGAAATTAGAGGATTGAGAAATTTTTCAAAACCAACAGAAGGCAACTGTAAAAAACCATGAGGGAGGAAACAATGAAGTATCAAGGTAAGCTGGCCAATAATATAAAAAAATCATATCAAACATGTTTTCTGATATATAAAGAGTAAAAGAAAAGCAAGAGTAGACATTGGATCATTGGAAAATGACACTGGAGATATAGTAATGGGCAAAGAAATGGCAGACAAACTGAATAAGTATTTTGCATCAGTCTTCACTGTTGGAGATACGAGTAGTATGCTGGAAATTCGTGAGAGTCAGGGGTCAGAAATGAGTGCAGTTGCTTTTGCTAAGGAGAAGATGCTTGGGAAACTGAAAGGTCTGAAGGTAGATAAGTCACCTGGACCAGAGGGACTACACCCCAGGGTTCTAAAAGAGGTAAGTGAAGAGATTGTGGACGTATTAGTAATGATCTTCCAAATATCAATAAATTCTGGCATGGTTCTGGAGTACTGGAAGATTTCCAAAAGTTACTCCATACTTCAAGACAGGAGGGAGGCAGAAGAAAAGAAATTATAGGCCAGTTAGCCTGACCTCAGTGGCTGGGAAGGTGTTGGAATCCATTGATAAGGATGAGGTTTTGGGGTAATTGGAAGCACATGACAATATAGATCAAAGTCAGCATGGAAAATCTTGTCTGACAAATCTGTTGGAATTCTTTGAAGAAGAAACAAGCAGGATAGGCAAATGAGAATCAGTGATTGTTGTGTACTTGGATTTTCAGTAAGCTTTTGACAGGTGTTATACAAGATGAGAACCCAAAGTATTACTGGAGAGATACTAGAATTGATAGAGCATTGGCTGATTGGCAGGAGGCAAAGAGTGGGAATAAACAGATCCTTTTCGAATTGGCTGCCAGTGACTAGTTGTTATATCACAAGGGTCTGTGTTGGTACCACTTCTTTTTGCTTTATGTGTCAATGATTTGGATCATGAAATTAATGGCTTTGTTGCCAAGTCTGCAGATGATACGAAGAGACGTGCAGGGGCAGGTCATGTTGAGGAAGCAGAGAGGCTGCTCTAAGATGTAGACAACTTAGACGGAATAGGAGAATGGGCAAAGAGGTGGCAGATAGAATAAAGTGTCAGGAAGTACGCGGTCATGCAGTTTGATAAGTGGAGTAAAAGCACAGACCATTTTCTAAAGGGAGAGAAAATTCAAAAATCCATGTTGCAAAGGGAATTGGGAGTCCTCATGCAGGAATACCCTGAAGGTTAGCTTGCAGGTTGGATTGGCAGTGAGGAAGGCAAATACAATGTTACCATTACCATTTCAAGAGGTTGAGAATATTAAAGCAAGGATATAATGCTGAGACTGTAATAGGCATTGGTGAGGCCTCACTTGGTATATTGTGAGCAGTTTTTGGGCCCGTTGTTTAAGAAAGGATGTGTTGACGTTACAGAGGGTTCAGAGGAGGTTCACGAGAATGATTCTGAGAATGAAAGGGTTATGATATGAGCAGTGATTGAAGGCTCTGGGCCTGTACTCACTGGAAATTTAGGAGAATGAGGGGGGCATCTCGTTGAAAGTATTGGATGTTGAAAGGCCTAGATGGAGTTGATGTGAAGGACATGTTTCCTTTGGTTGGGGAATCTAGGACCGGAGGGCACAGCCTGAAAATTGAGGGATATCCATGAAGAACTGAGATGAGGAGAAATTTCTTCAGCCTGAGGGTGGAGAGTCTGTGGAACTCGTTTCCACGGGTGGCTGCCGAGGTCGGGTCACTGGGTGCATTTAAAGCACAGGTTGACCTTCATTGGTCAAGGTGTGAAAGGTTATTGGGGGAATTTAGCAGAACAGGATTATGAGGGATATGGATCAGCTATGATAAAATGGTGGAGCAGGCTTGATGGGCCAAATGGCCTAATCCTGCTCTGATGTCTACGTCCCTGTGGCTTACCCTGATTTCAAACACACCACAGTCTGCTCTGATGTCTACGTCCCTCTGGCCTCACCCTGATGCCTCACACCCCACAGTCCGTGTACATACCCTGCAGGCACACACACTCTGACACACTGCACAATTCTCAAACGCTCTTTGTCCTCTCCTTCCACATGACATGCAACATTGAACAGTATACCACAGTACCGGCTCTTCAGTCCACGGTGTTGTGCTGACCTTTTAACCTACTCCATTCAAAATCTAACCCTGCTATCGCACATAGCCCTACATTTTGTTATCGTCCATGTGCCTATCTCAGAACCTCTTAAATCTCACTAATGTATCGGTCTTTACAACTGGCAGCATGTTCCATCACCTCACCACTCTCTGTGGAACAAAACTTACCTATGACATCTCCCTATATTTTCCCCTATGCCCCCTGATATTAGTGATTTCCAACCTGGGGAAGTCTCTGGCTATCCATTCGATCAATGCCTCTTATCATCTTGTACACCTCTACCAAGTCATTCCCAATCCTCCTTCACTCCAGAGAGAAAAGCCCCAGTTCCCTCAACCTATCCTCATAAGACACGGTCTCTAATTGAGGCAGCATCCTGGTAAATCTCCTCTGGACCCTCTATAAAGATTCCACATCCTTCCTATAATGAGGTGACCAGATCTGAACACAATAGTCAGAGTGTGGTCAAACCAGGGTTTTATAGATCTGCGACATTACCTTGTGGCTCCAGGACTCAAACCCCGACCAATGAAGACCGACCCACCATATGACCTGCTAGCACCCTATCAACGTGCACAGGAGCTTATAGATATCTACAGATCATGCGGCGGTAATGCAAATAACAATGTGTAACAACAATGTGTGGTGAACCATGAAGTTGTCGGGCTACAGCAGCAAAGACCATGAACGTACACTCAGGGGCCACTTTATTATGTACAGGAGGTGGCCACTGACTATAAACACGCTCACTGAGCACTCAGATACATTCTGTTCACTGTTGCATGTGTAATACACCATTATCACCCACAATGTTTTCACCATGAGTACGGTGAACATACACCACACTCTACGTACAGACCAGGTGTCGTTGACTCTCACTCTGAGTGATGTGAGAAGCATTGGTAGATGTGCACACAACAGACCTTGTCTGAAGATGCCCCTCCCACACACACACACACACACACACACACACACACACACACACACACACACACACACACCCCTCATTCATTGTGTGCACAGACGGTACTGTACACACACTCTGAATACAGACAGTAAAATGTATTAGTAAATAGAGTCTGAGACCCACCTCACTGTTTCTGACCCTCTCTCCCTGTCTGTCTGATTACAGAGAGTCAGATCATCCTGCAGACGGTGTGGGACCATGTTCTGATGAAGCTTTCCAGCAGGTAAGGTCGATGCCAGCCACGGTATTGGGCAAAGTTCTGGGGAAGCAGGAGAAATTGGTTTTTAAGGAGACTAGGCTGATCAGAGGCCGTGAAATGGTCATTGCTGTCTGAACAACTGGATTCAATTCTTTTCTGAGAGTCGCAATGAGGAGAGAGCAGTTGATGTTGTCTACAGGGATTTTATCAGTATATTTGACAAAGTCCCACAGATCAGATTGATGAGGGACATAGAAGGACAATGGATGGTGGAGATGGATGGAAGTTTGTGTCACCAGTACAATACAATAGTTAAGTATTAATGGGACAGTCAGCATCTGGAGGGGAGTGTGTGAAGAGTGTTTGATGAGCCCCTCTGTACTCCAGGCCAGTTCATTGGTGACTTGGAGACTGATTCCAGGGTATGATGAAATGTTCGGCCAATTGTAGGAAAATGGAGGAGTGAAGAACCCCAGCATTTTGTCAACACCAGAATTCCCTCAGCTCTAAATCCTGGACCTCTATCCCTCCTCTATAACAAGATCCTTAACTTCCTCACTGGAAGACCACAGTCTGTGCTGATCGGAAAGAACATCTCCTCTGGTCTCATGATCAACGCTGGTATACCTGAAGGAAGCGTTCTTAGCCCACTGCTCTACTCTCTCTACACCCACAACTGTGTAGCAATGCTCAACTGAAATTCCATCCACAGATTTGCCGATAACAACACTATTTGGGAAGAATTTCAAATGGTGACGATGAGGCGTACAGGAGTGAGATCGATCAGCTGGTTGTGTGGTGTTGCAATAACAAACTCGTCCCGAACTTCAGGAAGACCAAGGAATTGATTGTGGTCGTCAGAAAAGTGAAGCTGCAGAAAAACACACCAGTCCTCGTCAAGGGATGAGAAGTGGAAAGGGTGAACAGTTTCACGTTCCTGAGTGTCAACGTCTCTGAAGATCTACCCTGGGCCCAACATAATGATGCAATTTGAAAGAAGGCATGACAACAGCTGTATTTCACGAGGAGTTTGAGGAGACTTGGTTTGTGACCAAAGACTCGAAAATTTCTACAGATGTGCCGTGGAAAGAATTCCAGCTGGTTACACCATCTCGAGTTGTATTTGTTATGCATTCTTCAATAATAAGTTTGCTTTGAACATTAAATGCTGATAATATTTGGCAGGTCATTCAGCGTCTATGGAGAGAGAAAGAGCTGATGTTTCAAGTTAATCATAAGAACTGTAAAAGAGAGTTCTGATTGGATAGCTTCCTGTTTTAGTGGAAGATATCAATCTGAGAAGGAATGGTTTTTCTCTCTCCTCATTTGTTGAGTGGTTCCAGAATTTTGTCTTTATTGTTGGGCCTTTGGGGAGAGAATGCCTGGTTGAGAATGCGAGTAATCGATGGAATTCAATGTCACTAGTATTGCAATGATGGGCCAAATGGCCCCACCCCAGTCAGCACATGTCTCACATTCCATGCGAAATGGTGACCATCCCCTCTGTGTGTACACTCCCACCACCCCCCCCCCACCCCCAACTCAGCTCCAGGCGGAGATTGAGTCCCTGCATGGTCAACAGGAGGAGACCAGCACTGAGAACCAGCAGCTCAAAGTGACCAATCAGGAGATGGAGACGCGGCTGGAGGGGATCCAACAGGAGCTGCAGGAGGCTCAGGATCGGCTGGTCACCCTCCAGGAGGAAGCAGCTCACCGGGAGGAGAGAGAGAGGTGAGGGACTCCCACAAACTCCTCAGTGCGCAGATACACTGTACACACCATCATACAGTGCACACAGTGTGCACACACACCAGTGTACACACACTGCTGTACATGGCACACACAGATTGCACAGTGTCTATACAGACTTAACACTGTTAAAATACCCGTACACACCCCTCATACGCTGTACATGGTGCATACACACCACACACTGAGCACAGGCATCATGGGACTTGGCGTAGTGCATACAGTGGTGCAGAGAGCCACTGTACAGTGTATGCTGTCACTGTGTTTGGTCCACAGACTGTATACACACACACACACACACACACACACACACACCTCGTTCATTCCCACCTCACTGTTTCTGACCCTCTCTCCCTCTCTGTCTGATTACAGAGAGTCAGATCATCCTGCAGACGGTGTGGGACCATGTTCTGATGAAGCTTTCCAGCAGGTAAGGTTGGTGCCGGCCACAGTATTGGGCAAAGTTCTGGGGAAGCAGGAGAAATCGGTCTTTAAGGAGACCAGGCTGATCAGAGTCCTTGAAAAGTTCATTGCCGATTGAACAACTAGATTCAATTTTTTCTTTGAGTCTCGATGAGGGGAGAGTAGTTAATGTTGTCTACAGAGATTTTATCAATATATTTGACAAAGTCCCACAGATCAGATTGATGAGGGACATAGAAGGACAATGGATGGAGGAGATGGATGGAAGTTTGTGTCACCAGTATAATACAATAGTTAAGTATTAATGGGACAGTCAACATCTGGAGGGGAGTGTGGGAAGAGTGTTCGATGACCCCCGCCGTACTCCAGGCCTGTTCATCAGTGACTTGGAGTCTGATTCCTGGATGTGATGAAATGTTCGGCCAATTGTAGGAAAAGGGAGGAATGATGAACCCCATCATTTTGAAACACTAGCATCCCCTCAGCTCTGAATCCTGGGCCTCTGACACTCCTCTCTAACTGGGTCCTTAACTTCCTCACTGGAAGACCACAGTCTGTGCAGATTGAAGATAACACCAGCATCCCATCAGCTCTAAATCCTGGGCATCTGAAACTCCTCTGCAACAAGATCCTTAGTTTCCTCACTGGAAGACCACAGTCTGTGCTAATCAGAAATAACATCTTCTCTGGTCTCATGATCAACACTGGCACACCTCAAGGAAGCATAATTAGCCCAGTGCTCTACTTTCTCTACACCCAAGACTGTGAGGCAATGCTCAGCTCAAATTCCATCCACAGATTTGCCGTTAACAACACTATTTGGGAAGAATTTCAGATGGTGACGATGAGGCGTATAAGAGTGAGATCAATCAGCTGGTTGAGTGATGTTTCAGCAACAAACTTGTCCTCAACTTCAGGAAGTCCAAGCAATTGATTGTGGTCTTCAGAAAGGTGAAGTTGTTGAAAAACACACCAGTCCTCATCGAGGGATCAGAAGTGGAAAAGGTGAACAGTTTACATTCCTGAGTGTCAACATCTCTGAAGATCTACCCTGGGTCTGAAATATTGATGCAATTTGAAAGAAGACATGCCAGCATCTGTATTTTATGAGGAGTTTGAGGAGACTTGGTTTGTGACCAAAGGCTTGAAAATTTCTACAGATATGGCATGGAAAGCACCCCAGCTGGTTACACCATCTCGACATTATATCTGGTATGCATTCTTCGATAATAAGTTTGCTTTGAACTTTAAATGCTGAAAATATTTGACAGGTCATTCAGCATCTGTGGAGGGGAAAAGAGATGATGTTTCAAGTTAATCATAAGAACTGTAAAAGTGAGTTCTGATTGGATAGCTTCCTTTTTTAGTGGGAGTTATCTCTCTGAGAAGGAATGGTTTTTCTCTCCTCTCGTCTGCTGAGTGTTTCCAGAATTTTGTCTTTATTGCTGGGCCATTGGGGAGAGAAGGCAAGTTTGAGAATGCGAGTAGTCAATCGTATTCTATGTCACGAGTATGGCAGTGATGGGCCAAATGGCCCCACCCCAGTCAGCACATGTCTCACATTCCATGTGAAATGGTGACCATCCCCTCTGTGCGTACACTCCCACCACCCCCACCCCACCCCCAACTCAGCTCCAGGCGGAGATCGAGTCCCTGCGCGGTCAACAGGAGGAGACCAGCGCTGAGAACCAGCAGCTCAAAGTGACCAATCAGGAGATGGAGACGCGGCTGGAGGGGATCCAACAGGAGCTGCAGGAGGCTCAGGATCGGCTGGTCACCCTCCAGGAGGAAGCAGCTCACCGGGAGGAGAGAGAGAGGTGAGGGACCCCCACAAACTCCTCTGTGTGTAGATACATTGTGCACACCATCATACAGTGCACACAGTGTGCACACACACCAGTGTACACACACTGCTGTACATGGCACACACAGATTGCACAGTGTCTATAAAGACTTAACACTGTTAAAATACCCTGTACACACCCCTCATACGCTGTACATGGTGCATACACACCACACACTGAGCACAGGTATCATGGGACTTGGCGTAGTGCATACAGTGGTGCAGAGATCCACTGTACAGTGTATGCTGTCACTGCGTTTGGTCCACAGACTGTACACACACACACACACACACACACACACACACACACACACAGACACACAGACACACACACACACACACACACACACACACACACACACACACACACACACACAAACACTCTGTTTTACTTGTAGCCTTCAACCCATGCAGACACTCACTGTACAGTGTATAAAAGCACACTGCACACACATAACACACTGTGTACACATCCCACGCTAATACGCTGAAATCGTGAAAATCCCACACATTACACCCGCCTCTTCCTCATTGTTCACTTGTCCTGTTGCACGCTGCACTTCTTCCACAAGCTGCATATGCATCTCTGTCCATGGGACACACAACACATGCCCTCTCTTCTGCTGTGGAAGTTGTGGCAAGGTAAGTGTTTAACAGATTGTGTACAATCAGCCCAGGCAAGAAAGGACTTGAAGATCTGAGCTTACAATAACACAGCAGGGGACAGGAGAAATTTGCCATTAGGATACAAAGTAAAAGAGGAACAAAGAGGATATAAAGCACACATATCCACCAGGAGAGAAATACTTCAATAACATCAAAATATCATCAGCAGTTAGTCTGTAGTTTCGAAAGATAACTTACACATCTCTTGTGAATGGAGTTTATTCTGGCAATTAAGGAACTGGAGCATTCACATGTCAATATCTGTAAATGCCAGTCAATTCCGAAAAAAAAATTCTGGGTTTGTAGCGGTTATCAGGACACGAATACTGCAAAGGGAATTGGAAATCAGAGTTCAATCCCAGCAACACACCCAGTGTAAAAACAAACCCGGTTCCATACACCCACCTGTCCCTGTGTAAAAACAAACGCCATTCCACACACCCACCACCCTCTGTGTAAAAACAAACACAGTTCCACACACCCACCACTCTCTGTGTAAAAACAAACCCCGTTCCACACACCCACCACTCTCTGTGTAAAAACAAACCCCGTTCCAGACACCCACCACCCTCTGTGTAAAAACAAACACCATTCCACACACCCACCACCCTCTGTGTAAAATCAAACACCGTTCCACACACCCACCACTCTCTGTGTAAAAACAAACCCCGTTCCACACACCCACCACCCTCTGTGTAAAATCAAACACCGTTCCACACACCCACCACCCTCTGTGTAAAAACAAACCCCGTTCCACACACCCACCACCCTCTGTGTAAAAACAAACACCGTTCCACACACCCACCACTCTCTGTGTAAAAACAAACCCCGTTCCACACACCCACCACTCTCTGTGTAAAAACAAACCCCGTTCCAGACACCCACCACCCTCTGTGTAAAAACAAACACCATTCCACACACCCACCACCCTCTGTGTAAAATCAAACACCGTTCCACACACCCACCACTCTCTGTGTAAAAACAAACCCCATTCCACACACCCACCACCCTCTGTGTAAAATCAAACACCGTTCCACACACCCACCACTCTCTGTGTAAAAACAAACCCCATTCCACACACCCACCACCCTCTGTGTAAAATCAAACCCCGTTCCACACACCCATCACTCTCTGTGTAAAAACAAACCCCGTTCCACACACCCACAACTCTCTGTGTAAAAACAAACCCCGTTCCACAGACCCACCACTCTCTGTGTAAAAACATACCCCGTTCGACAGACCCACCACTCTCTGTGTAAAAACAAACCCCGTTCCACAGACCCACCACTCTCTGTGTAAAATCAAACACCGTTCCACACACCCACCACTCTCTGTGTAAAAACAAACCCCATTCCACACACCCACCACCCTCTGTGTAAAATCAAACCCCATTCCACACACACACCACTCTCTGTGTAAAAACAAACCCCGTTCCACACACCCACCACCCTCTGTGTAAAAACAAACCCCGTTCCACACACCCACCACCCTCTGTGTAAAATCAAACACCGTTCCACACACCCACCACTCTCTGTGTAAAAACAAACCCCGTTCCACACACCCACCACTCTCTGTGTAAAAACAAACACCGTTCCACACACCCACCACTCTCTGTGTAAAAACAAACCCCGTTCCACACACCCACCACTCTCTGTGTAAAAACAAACCCTGTTCCACACACCCACCACTCTCTGTGTAAAAACAAACCCCGTTCCACACACCACCACTCTCTGTGTAAAAACAAACCTCGTTCCTCACACCCACCAGTCTCTGTGTAAAAACAAACACCGTTCCACACACCCACCACCCTCTGTGTAAAAACAAACCCCGTTCCACACACCCACCACTCACTGTGTAAAAACAAACCACGTTCCACACACCCACCACCCTCTGTGTAAAATCAAATCTCATTCTACACACCCACCAGTCTCTGTGTAAAAACAAACCCCATTCCACACACCCACCACTCTCTGTGTAAAAACAAACCCCGTTCCACACACCCACCACCCTCTGTGTAAAAACAAACCCCGTTCCACACACCCACCACCCTCTGTGTAAAAACAAACACCGTTCCACACACCCACCACCCTCTGTGTAAAATCAAACACCGCTCCACACACCCACCACTCTCTGTGTAAAAACAAACCCCATTCCACACACCCACCACTCTCTGTGTAAAAACAAACCCCGTTACACACTCCCACCACTCTCTGTGTAAAAACAAACCCTGTTCCACACACCCACGACTCTCTGTGTAAAAACAAACCCCATTCCACACACCCACCACTCTCTGTGTAAAAACAAACCCCGTTCCACACACCCACCACCCTCTGTGTAAAATCAAACACCGTTCCACACACCCACCACTCTCTGTGTAAAAACAAACCCCATTCCACACACCCACCACCCTCTGTGTAAAATCAAACACCGTTCCACACACCCACCACTCTCTGTGTAAAAACAAACCCCATTCCAGACACCCACCACTCTCTGTGTAAAATCAAATACCTTTTCACTCACCCAACACTCTCTGTGTAAAAACAAACCTCGTTCCACACACCCACCACTCTCTGTGTAAAAACAAAGCCCGTTCCACACACCCACCACCCTCTGTGTAAAAACAAACACCGTTCCACACACCCACCACTCTCTGTGTAAAAACAAACTCAGTTCCAGTCACCCATCACTCTCTGTGTAAAAACAAACCACGTTCCACACACCCACCACCCTCTGTGTAAAATCAAACCTCATTCTACACACACACCAGTCTCTGTGTAAAAACAAACCCCATTCCACACACCCACCACACTCTGTGTAAAAACAAAACCCGTTCCACACACCCACCACCCTCTGTGTAAAAACAAACCCCGTTCCACACACCCACCACCCTCTGTGTAAAATCAAACACCGTTCCACACACCCAACACTCTCTGTGTAAAAACAAACCCCATTCCACACACCCACCACCCTCTGTGTAAAATCAAACCCCGTTCCACACATCCACTACACTCTGTGTAAAAACAAACCCCGTTCCACACACCACCACCTTCTGTGTAAAAACAAACCCCGTTCCACACACCCACCACTCTCTGTGTAAAAACAAACCCAGTTCCTGTCACCCACCACTCTCTGTGTAAAAACAAACCCAGATCGACATACCCACCACTCTCTGTGTAAATCCAAACCCGGATCCACACACCCACCACCCTCTGTATAAAAACAAACCCCGTTCCACACACCCACCACTCTCTGTGTAAAAACAAACCTCATTCCACACAACCACCACTCTCTGTGTAAAAACAAACCCCATTCCACACACCCACCACTCTCTGTGTAAAAACATACCCCGTTCCACACACTCACCACTCTCTGTGTAAAAACAAACCCCATTCCACACACCCACCATACTCTGTGTAAAAACAAACCCCGTTCCACACATCCACCACTCTCTGTGTAAAAACATACCCAATTCCACACACCCACCACACTCTGTGTAAAAACAAACCCCATTCCACACACCCACCACCCTCTGTGTAAAATCAAACACCGTTCCACACACCCACCAGTCTCTGTGTAAAAACAAACCCCATTCCACACACCCACCACTCTCTGTGTAAAAACAAACCCCGTTCCACACACCCACCACCCTCTGTGTAAAAACAAACCCAGTTCCACACACCCTCCACCCTCTGTGTAAAAACAAACACCGTTCCACACACCCACCACCCTCTGTGTAAAATCAAACACCGCTCCACACACCCACCACTCTCTGTGTAAAAACAAACCCCATTCCACACACCCACCACACTCTGTGTAAAAACAAACCCCGTTACACACTCCCACCACTCTCTGTGTAAAAACAAACCCTGTTCCACACACCCACGACTCTCTGTGTAAAAACAAACCCCATTCCACAAACCCACCACCCTCTGTGTAAAATCAAACACAGTTCCACACACCCACCGCTCTCTCTGTAAAAATAAACCCCATTCCACACACCCACCACTCTCTGTGTAAAATCAAACACCTTTTCACTCACCCACCACTCTCTGTGTAAAAACAAACCTCGTTCCACACACCCACCACTCTCTGTGTAAAAACAAAGCCCGTTCCACACACCCATCACACTCTGTGTAAAAACAAACACCGTTCCACACACCCACCACTCTCTGTGTAAAAACAAACTCAGTTCCAGTCACCCATCACTCTCTGTGTAAAAACAAACCACGTTCCACACACCCACCACCCTCTGTGTAAAATCAAACCTCATTCTACACACCCACCAGTCTCTGTGTAAAAACAAACCCCATTCCACACACCCACCACACTCTGTGTAAAAACAAACCCCGTTCCACACACCCACCACTCTCTGTGTAAAAACAAACACCGTTCCACACACCCACCACTCTCTGTGTAAAATCAAACACCGTTCCACATAGCCACCACTCTCTGTGTAAAAACAAACCCTATTCGACACACCCACCACCCTCTGTGTAAAATCAAACCCCATTCCACACACACACCACTCTCTGTGTAAAAACAAACCCCGTTCCACACACCCACCACCCTCTGTGTAAAAACAAACACCGTTCCACACACCCACCACCCTCTGTGTAAAATCAAACACCGTTCCACACACCCACCACTCTCTGTGTAAAAACAAACCCCATTCCACACACCCACCACACTCTGTGTAAAAACAAACCCCGTTCCACACACCCACCACTCTCTGTGTAAAAACAAACCCCGTTCCACACACCCACCACTCTCTGTGTAAAAACAAACCCCGTTCCACACACCCACCACTCTCTGTGTAAAAACAAACCCCGTTCCACACACCCACCACTCTCTGTGTAAAAACAAACCCCATTCCACACACCCACCACTCTCTGTGTAAAATCAAACACCTTTTCACTCACCCACCACTCTCTGTGTAAAAACAAACCTCGTTCCACACACCCACCACTCTCTGTGTAAAAACAAAGCCCGTTCCACACACCCACCACCCTCTGTGTAAAAACAAACACCGTTCCACACACCCACCACTCTCTGTGTAAAAACAAACTCAGTTCCAGTCACCCATCACTCTCTGTGTAAAAACAAACCACGTTCCACACACCCACCACCCTCTGTGTAAAATCAAACCTCATTCCACACACCCACCAGTCTCTGTGTAAAAACAAACCCCATTCCACACACCCACCACACTCTGTGTAAAAACAAACCCCGTTCCACACACCCACCACTCTCTGTGTAAAAACAAACACCGTTCCACACACCCACCACTCTCTGTGTAAAATCAAACACCGTTCCACACACCCACCACTCTCTGTGTAAAAACAAACCCAGTTCCACACACCCACCACTCTCTGTGTAAAATCAAACCCCGTTCCACACACCCACCACTCTCTGTGTAAAAACAAACCCCGTTCCACACACCCACCACTCTCTGTGTAAAAACAAACACCGTTCCACACACCCACCACTCTCTGTGTAAAAACAAACACCGTTCCACACACCCACCACTCTCTGTGTAAAAACAAACTCCGTTCCACACACCCACCACTCTCTGTGTAAAAACAAACACTGTTCCACACACCCACCACTCTCTGTGTAAAAACAAACCCCGTTCCACACACCCACCAGTCTCTGTGTAAAAACAAACCCCGTTCCACACACCCACCACTCTCTGTGTAAAAACAAACCCCGTTCCACACACCCACCACTCTCTGTGTAAAAACAAACCCCGTTCCACACACCCACCACCCTCTGTGTAAAAACAAACCCCGTTCCACACACCCACCACTCTCTGTGTAAAAACAAACCCCGTTCCACACACCCACCACTCTCTGTGTAAAAACAAACCCTGTTCCACACACCCACCACTCTCTGTGTAAAAACAAACCCCGTTCCACACACCCACCACTCTCTGTGTAAAAACAAACCCCGTTCCACACACCCACCACTCTCTGTGTAAAAACAAACCCCGTTCCACACACCCACCACTCTCTGTGTAAAAACAAACCCCGTTCCACACACCCACCACTCTCTGTGTAAAAACAAACACCGTTCCACACACCCACCACTCTCTGTGTAAAAACAAACCCCGTTCCACACACCCACCACTCTCTGTGTAAAAACAAACCCCGTTCCACACACCCACCACCCTCTGTGTAAAAACAAACCCCGTTCCACACACCCACCACCCTCTGTGTAAAAACAAACCCCGTTCCACACACCCACCACTCTCTGTGTAAAAACAAACCCCGTTCCACCACACACCCACCACTCTCTGTGTAAAAACAAACCCCGTTCCACACACCCACCACTCTCTGTGTAAAAACAAACCCCGTTCCACACACCCACCACTCTCTGTGTAAAAACAAACCCCGTTCCACACACCCACCACTCTCTGTGTAAAAACAAACCCCATTCCACACACCCACCACTCTCTGTGTAAAAACAAACCCCGTTCCACACACCCACCACTCTCTGTGTAAAAACAAACCCAGTTCCACACACCCACCACTCTCTGTGTAAAAACAAACCCCATTCCACACACCCACCACTCTCTGTGTAAAAACAAACCCCGTTCCACACACCCACCACTCTCTGTGTAAAAACAAACACCGTTCCACACACCCACCACTCTCTGTGTAAAAACAAACCCCATTCCACACACCCACCACCCTCTGTGTAAAAACAAACACCGTTCCACACACCCACCACTCTCTGTGTAAAAACAAACCCCATTCCACACACCCACCACTCTCTGTGTAAAAACAAACCCCGTTCCACACACCCACCACTCTCTGTGTAAAAACAAACCTCGTTCCACACACCCACCACACTCTGTGTATAAACAAACCGTTACACACACCCACGACTCTCTGTGTAAAAACAAACCCCGTTCCACACACCCACCACTCTCTGTGTAAAAACAAACAACGTTCCACACACCCACCACTCTCTGTGTAAAAACAAACCCCATTCCACACATCCAGCACTCTTTGTGTAAAAACAAACCTCATTCCACACACCCACCACTCTCTGTGTAAAACCAAACCCCGTTCCACACACCCACCACTCTCTGGGTAAAAACAAACTCAGTTCCACACACCCACCACTCTCTGTGTAAAAACAAACTCAGTTCCACACACGCACCACCCTCTGTGTAAAAACAAACCCCGTTCCACACACCCACCACTCTCTGTGTAAAAACAAACACCGTTCCACACACCCACCACTCTCTGTGTAAAAACAAACCCCGTTCCACACACCCACCACTCTCTGTGTAAAAACAAACTCAGTTCCACACACCCACCACTCTCTGTGTAAAAACAAACCCCGTTCCACACACCCACCACCCTCTGTGTAAAAACAAACCTCATTCCACACACCCACCACTCTCTGTGTAAAAACAAACCCCGTTCCACACACCCACCACTCTCTGTGTAAAAACAAACCCCGTTCCACACACCCACCACTCTCTGAGTAAAAACAAACACTGTTCCACACACCCATCACTCTCTGTGTAAAATCAAACACCGTTCCACACACCCACCACTCTCTGTGTAAAAACAAACCCCGTTCCACACACCCACCACCCTCTGTGTAAAATCAAACCCCGTTCCACACACCCACCACTCTCTGTGTAAAAACAAACCCCGTTCCACACACCCACCACCCTCTGTGTAAAAACAAACACCGTTCCACACACCCACCACCCTCTGTGTAAAATCAAACACCGCTCCACACACCCACCACTCTCTGTGTAAAAACAAACCCCATTCCACACACCCACCACACTCTGTGTAAAAACAAACCCCGTTCCACACACCCACCACTCTCTGTGTAAAAACAAACCCTGTTCCACACACCCACCACTCTCTGTGTAAAAACAAACCCCATTCCACACACCCACCACCCTCTGTGTAAAATCAAACACAGTTCCACACACCCACCGCTCTCTCTGTAAAAATAAACCCCATTCCACACACCCACCACTCTCTGTGTAAAATCAAACACCTTTTCACTCACCCACCACTCTCTGTGTAAAAACAAACCTCGTTCCACACACCCACCACTCTCTGTGTAAAAACAAAGCCCGTTCCACACACCCACCACCCTCTGTGTAAAAACAAACACCGTTCCACACACCCACCACTCTCTGTGTAAAAACAAACCCAGTTCCACACACCCACCACTCTCTGTGTAAAAACAAACCACGTTCCACACACCCACCACCCTCTGTGTAAAATCAAACCTCATTCTACACACCCACCAGTCTCTGTGTAAAAACAAACCCCATTCCACACACCCACCACACTCTGTGTAAAAACAAACCCCGTTCCACACACCCACCACTCTCTGTGTAAAAACAAACACCGTTCCACACACCCACCACTCTCTGTGTAAAATCAAACACCGTTCCACACACCCACCACTCTCTGTGTAAAAACAAACCCCATTCCACACACCCACCACCCTCTGTGTAAAAACAAACCCCATTCCACACACCCACCACTCTCTGTGTAAAAACAAACCCCGTTCCACACACCCACCACCCTCTGTGTAAAAACAAACACCGTTCCACACACCCACCACCCTCTGTGTAAAAACAAACACCGTTCCACACACCCACCACTCTCTGTGTAAAAACAAACCCCGTTCCACACACCCACCACTCTCTGTGTAAAAACAAACCCCGTTCCACACACCCACCACTCTCTGTGTAAAAACAAACCCCGTTCCACACACCCACCACTCTCTGTGTAAAAACAAACCCAGTTCCACACACCCACCACTCTCTGTGTAAAAACAAACCCAGATCGACATACCCACCACTCTCTGTGTAAATCCAAACCCGGATCCACACACCCACCACCCTCTGTGTAAAAACAAACCCCGTTCCACACACCCACCACTCTCTGTGTAAAAACAAACCCCATTCCACACACCCACCACTCTCTGTGTAAAAACAAACCCCGTTACACACTCCCACCACTCTCTGTGTAAAAACAAACCCTGTTCCACACACCCACGACTCTCTGTGTAAAAACAAACCCCATTCCACACACCCACCACCCTCTGTGTAAAATCAAACACAGTTCCACACACCCACCGCTCTCTCTGTAAAAATAAACCCCATTCCACACACCCACCACTCTCTGTGTAAAATCAAACACCTTTTCACTCACCCACCACTCTCTGTGTAAAAACAAACCTCGTTCCACACACCCACCACTCTCTGTGTAAAAACAAAGCCCGTTCCACACACCCACCACCCTCTGTGTAAAAACAAACACCGTTCCACACACCCACCACTCTCTGTGTAAAAACAAACTCAGTTCCAGTCACCCATCACTCTCTGTGTAAAAACAAACCACGTTCCACACACCCACCACCCTCTGTGTAAAATCAAACCTCATTCTACACACCCACCAGTCTCTGTGTAAAAACAAACCCCATTCCACACACCCACCACACTCTGTGTAAAAACAAACCCCGTTCCACACACCCACCACTCTCTGTGTAAAAACAAACACCGTTCCACACACCCACCACTCTCTGTGTAAAATCAAACACCGTTCCACATAGCCACCACTCTCTGTGTAAAAACAAACCCAATTCGACACACCCACCACCCTCTGTGTAAAATCAAACCCCATTCCACAGACACACCACTCTCTGTGTAAAAACAAACCCCGTTCCAGACACCCACCACCCTCTGTGTAAAAACAAACACCGTTCCACACACCCACCACCCTCTGTGTAAAAACAAACACCGTTCCACACACCCACCACTCTCTGTGTAAAAAGAAACTCCGTTCCACACACCCACCACTCTCTGTGTAAAAACAAACACTGTTCCACACACCCATCACTCTCTGTGTAAAAACAAACCCCGTTCCACACACCCACCAGTCTCTGTGTAAAAACAAACCCAGTTCCTGTCACCCACCACTCTCTGTGTAAAAACAAACCCAGATCGACATACCCACCACTCTCTGTGTAAATCCAAACCCGGATCCACACACCCACCACCCTCTGTATAAAAACAAACCCCGTTCCACACACCCACCACTCTCTGTGTAAAAACAAACCTCATTCCACACACCCACCACTCTCTGTGTAAAAACAAACCCTGTTTCACACACCCACCCCTCTCTGTGTAAAAACAAACCCCGTTCCACACACCCACGACTCTCTGTTTAAAAACAAACCCCGTTCCACAGACCCACCACTCTCTGTGTAAAAACATACCCCGTTCGACAGACCCACCTCTCTCTGTGTAAAAACAAACCCCGTTCCACAGACCCACCACTCTCTGTCTAAAAACAAACCCCGTTCCACACACCCACCACTCTCTGTGTAAAAACAAACCCCGTTCCACACACACACCACTCTCTGTTTAAAAACAAACCTCATTCCACACACCCACCACCCTCTGTGTAAAAACAAACCCCATTCCACACACCCACCACCCTCTGTAAAAACAAACCCCATTCCACACACCCACCACTCTCTGTAAAAACAAACCCCTTTCCACACACCCACCACCCTCTGTGTAAAAACAAAACCCTTCCACACACCCACCACTCTCTGTGTAAAAACAAACCTCATTCCACGCACCCACCACTCTCTGTGTATAAACAAACCCCGTTCCACAAACCCACCACTCTCTGTGTAAAAACAAACTTCATTCCACACACCCACCACTCTCTGTATAAAAACAAACATGGTTCCACACACCCAACACACTCTGTGTATAAACAAACCCAGTTCCACACTCCCACCACTCTCTGTGTAAAAACATACCTCATTCCACACACCACCACCCTCTGTGTAAAAACAAACCCCGTTCCACACACCCACCACTCTCTGAGTAAAAACAAACACTGTTCCACACACCCATCACTCTCTGTAAAAACAAACACCATTCCACACACCCACCATTCCCTGTTTAAAAACAAACCCGGTTACACACAGCCACCACTCTCTGTGCAAAAACAAACACTGTTCCACACACGCATCACTCTCTGGGTAAAAACAAACCCCGTTCCACACACCCTCCACTCTCTGTGTAACACCAAACCCCTTTCCACACACCCACCACACTCTGTGTATAAACAAACCGTTACACACACCCACGACTCTCTGCGTAAAAACAAACCCCGTTCCACACACCCACCACTCTCTGTGTAAAAACAAACAACGTTCCACACACCCACCACTCTCTGTGTAAAAACAAACCCCATTCCACACATCCAGCACTCTTTGTGTAAAAACAAACCTCATTCCACACACCCACCACTCTCTTTGTAAAACCAAACCCCGTTCCACACACCCACCACTCTCTGGGTAAATACAAACTCAGTTCCACACACCCACCACTCTCTGTGTAAAAACAAACTCAGTTCCACACACGCACCACCCTCTGTGTAAAAACAAACCCCGTTCCACACACCCACCACTCTCTGTGTAAAATCAAACACCGTTCCACACACCCACCACTCTCTGTGTAAAAACAAACCCCGTTCCACACACCCACCACTCTCTGTGTAAAAACAAACCCCGTTCGACACACCCACAACTCTCTGTGTAAAAACAAACCCCGTTCCACAGACCCACCACTCTCTGTGTAAAAACATACCCCGTTCGACAGACCCACCACTCTCTGTGTAAAAACAAACCCCGTTCGACAGACCCACCACTCTCTGTGTAAAAACAAACCCCGTTCCACAGACCCACCACTCTCTGTGTAAAATCAAACACCGTTCCACACATCCACCACACTCTGTGTAAAAACAAATCCCGTTCCACACACCACCACCTTCTGTGTAAAAACAAACCCCGTTCCACACACCCACAACTCTCTGTGTAAAAACAAACCCAGTTCCTCTCACCCACCACTCTCTGTGTAAAAACAAACCCAGATCGACATACCCACCACTCTCTGTGTAAATCCAAACCCGGATCCACACACCCACCACCCTCTGTATAAAAACAAACCCCATTCCACACACCCACTACTCTCTGTGTAAAAACAAACATCATTCCACACACCCACCACTCTCTGTGTAAAAACAAACCCCATTCCACATACCCACCACTCTCTGTGTAAAAACATACCCCGCTCCACACACTCACCACTCTCTGTGTAAAAAGAAACCCCGTTCCACACACCCACCACTCTCTGTGTAAAAACAAACCCAGATCGACATACCCACCACTCTCTGTGTAAATCCAAACCCGGATCAACACACCCACCATCCTCTGTATAAAAACAAACCCCGTTCCACACACCCACCACCCTCTGTATAAAAACAAACCTCATTCCACACACCCACCACTCTCTGTGTAAAAACAAACCCCATTCCACACACCCACCACTCTCTGTGTAAAAACAAACCCCATTCCACACACCCACCACCCTCTGTGTAAAATCAAACCCCATTCCACACACACACCACTCTCTGTGTAAAAACAAACCCCGTTCCACACACCCACCACCCTCTGTGTAAAAACAAACACCGTTCCACACACCCACCACCCTCTGTGTAAAATCAAACACCGTTCCACACACCCACCACTCTCTGTGTAAAAACAAACCCCATTCCACACACCCACCACTCTCTGTGTAAAAACAAACACCGTTCCACACACCCAGCACTCTCTGTGTAAAAACAAACCCCGTTCCACACACCCACCACTCTCTGTGTAAAAACAAACCCCGTTCCACACACCCACCACTCTCTGTGTAAAAACAAACCCCGTTCCACACACCCACCACTCTCTGTGTAAAAACAAACCTCATTCCACACACCCACCACCCTCTGTGTAAAAACAAACCACATTCCACATACCCACTACCCTCTGTAAAAACAAACCCCATTCCACACACCCACCACTCTCTGTAAAAACAAACCCCTTTCCACACACCCACCACCCTCTGTGTAAAAACAAACCCCATTCCACACACCCACCACTCTCTGTGTAAAAACAAACCTCATTCCACGCACCCACCACTCTCTGTGTATAAACAAACCCCGTTCCACAAACCCACCACTCTCTGTGTAAAAACAAACTTCATTCCACACACCCACCACTCTCTGTATAAAAACAAACATGGTTCCACACACCCAACACACTCTGTGTATAAACAAACCCAGTTCCACACTCCCACCACTCTCTGTGTAAAAACAAACCTCATTCCACACACCACCACCCTCTGTGTAAAAACAAACCCCGTTCCACACACCCACCACTCTCTGAGTAAAAACAAACACTGTTCCACACACCCATCACTCTCTGTAAAAACAAACACCATTCCACACACCCACCATTCCCTGTTTAAAAACAAACCCGGTTACACACAGCCACCACTCTCTGTGCAAAAACAAACACTGTTCCACACACGCATCACTCTCTGGGTAAAAACAAACCCCGTTCCACACACCCTCCACTCTCTGTGTAACACCAAACCCCTTTCCACACACCCACCACACTCTGTGTATAAACAAACCGTTACACACACCCACGACTCTCTGCGTAAAAACAAACCCCGTTCCACACACCCACCACTCTCTGTGTAAAAACAAACAACGTTCCACACACCCACCACTCTCTGTGTAAAAACAAACCCCATTCCACACATCCAGCACTCTTTGTGTAAAAACAAACCTCATTCCACACACCCACCACTCTCTTTGTAAAACCAAACCCCGTTCCACACACCCACCACTCTCTGGGTAAAAACAAACTCAGTTCCACACACCCACCACTCTCTGTGTAAAAACAAACTCAGTTCCACACACGCACCACCCTCTGTGTAAAAACAAACCCCGTTCCACACACCCACCACTCTCTGTGTAAAATCAAACACCGTTCCACACACCCACCACTCTCTGTGTAAAAACAAACCCCGTTCCACACACCCACCACTCTCTGTGTAAAAACAAACCCCGTTCGACACACCCACAACTCTCTGTGTAAAAACAAACCCCGTTCCACAGACCCACCACTCTCTGTGTAAAAACATACCCCGTTCGACAGACCCACCACTCTCTGTGTAAAAACAAACCCCGTTCCACAGACCCACCACTCTCTGTGTAAAAACAAACCCCGTTCCACACACCCACCACTCTCTGTGTAAAAACAAACCCCGTTCCACAGACCCACCACTCTCTGTGTAAAATCAAACACCGTTCCACACATCCACCACACTCTGTGTAAAAACAAACCCCGTTCCACACACCACCACCTTCTGTGTAAAAACAAACCCCGTTCCACACACCCACAACTCTCTGTGTAAAAACAAACCCAGTTCCTGTCACCCACCACTCTCTGTGTAAAAACAAACCCAGATCGACATACCCACCACTCTCTGTGTAAATCCAAACCCGGATCCACACACCCACCACCCTCTGTATAAAAACAAACCCCGTTCCACACACCCACTACTCTCTGTGTAAAAACAAACCTCATTCCACACACCCACCACTCTCTGTGTAAAAACAAACCCCATTCCACATACCCACCACTCTCTGTGTAAAAACATACCCCGCTCCACACACTCACCACTCTCTGTGTAAAAAGAAACCCCGTTCCACACACCCACCACTCTCTGTGTAAAAACAAACCCAGATCGACATACCCACCACTCTCTGTGTAAATCCAAACCCGGATCCACACACCCACCATCCTCTGTATAAAAACAAACCCCGTTCCACACACCCACCACCCTCTGTGTAAAAACAAACCTCATTCCACACACCCACCACTCTCTGTGTAAAAACAAACCCCATTCCACACACCCACCACTCTCTGTGTAAAAACAAACCCCATTCCACACACCCACCACCCTCTGTGTAAAATCAAACCCCATTCCACACACACACCACTCTCTGTGTAAAAACAAACCCCGTTCCACACACCCACCACCCTCTGTGTAAAAACAAACCCCGTTCCACACACCCACCACCCTCTGTGTAAAATCAAACACCGTTCCACGCACCCACCACTCTCTGTGTAAAAACAAACCCCATTCCACACACCCACCACTCTCTGTGTAAAAACAAACACCGTTCCACACACCCAGCACTCTCTGTGTAAAAGCAAACCCCGTTCCACACACCCACCACTCTCTGTGTAAAAACAAACCCCGTTCCACACACCCACCACTCTCTGTGTAAAAACAAACCCCGTTCCACACACCCACCACTCTCTGTGTAAAAACAAACCCGTTCCACACACCACCACTCTCTGTGTAAAAACAAACCCCGTTCCAAACACCCACCACACTCTGGGTAAAAACAAACCCCGTTCCACACACCACCACTCTCTGTGTAAAAACAAACCTCGTTCCACACACCCACCAGTCTCTGTGTAAAAACAAACACCGTTCCACACACCCACCACCCTCTGTGTAAAAACAAACCCCGTTCCACACACCCACCACTCTCTGTGTAAAAACAAACCACGTTCCACACACCCACCACCCTCTGTGTAAAATCAAATCTCATTCTACACACCCACCAGTCTCTGTGTAAAAACAAACCCCATTCCACACACCCACCACACTCTGTGTAAAATCAAACACTGTTCCACACACCCACCACTCTCTGTGTAAAAACAAACCCCGTTCCACACACCCACCACCCTCTGTGTAAAAACAAACCCCGTTCCACACACCCACCACCCTCTGTGTAAAAACAAACACCGTTCCACACACCCACCACCCTCTGTGTAAAAACAAACACCGTTCCACACACCCACCACTCTCTGTGTAAAAACAAACTCCGTTCCACACACCCACCACTCTCTGTGTAAAAACAAACCCCATTCCACACACCCACCACACTCTGTGTAAAAACAAACCCCATTCCACACACCCACCACCCTCTGTGTAAAATCAAACACCGTTCCACACACCCACCAGTCTCTGTGTAAAAACAAACCCCATTCCACACACCCACCACCCTCTGTGTAAAAACAAACACCGTTCCACACACCCACCACTCTCTGTGTAAAAACAAACTCAGTTCCAGTCACCCATCACTCTCTCTGTAAAAACAAACCACGTTCCACACACCCACCACCCTCTGTGTAAAAACAAACCCCGTTCCACAGACCCACCACTCTCTGTGTAAAAACATACCCCGTTCGACAGACCCACCTCTCTCTGTGTAAAAACAAACCCCGTTCCACAGACCCACCACTCTCTGTCTAAAAACATACACCGTTCCACACACCCACCACACTCTGTGTAAAAACAAACCCCGTTCCACACACACACCACTCTCTGTTTAAAAACAAACCTCATTCCACACACCCACCACCCTCTGTGTAAAAACAAACCCCATTCCACACACCCACCACCCTCTGTAAAAACAAACCCCATTCCACACACCCACCACTCTCTGTAAAAACAAACCCCGTTCCACACACCCACCACTCTCTGTGTAAAAACAAACCTCATTCCACACACCCACCACTCTCTGTGTAAAAACAAACCCAGTTCCACACTCCCACCACTCTCTGTGTAAAAACAAACCGCATTCCACGCACCCACCACTCTCTGTGTATAAACAAACCCCGTTCCACAAACCCACCACTCTCTGTGTAAAAACAAACTTCATTCCACACACCCACCACTCTCTGTATAAAAACAAACATGGTTCCACACACCCAACACACTCTGTGTATAAACAAACCCAGTTCCACACTCCCACCACTCTCTGTGTAAAAACAAACCTCATTCCACACACCACCACCCTCTGTGTAAAAACAAACCCCGTTCCACACACCCACCACTCTCTGAGTAAAAACAAACACTGTTCCACACACCCATCACTCTCTGTAAAAACAAACACCATTCCACACACCCACCATTCCCTGTTTAAAAACAAACCCGGTTACACACACCCACCACTCTCTGTGCAAAAACAAACACTGTTCCACACACCCATCACTCTCTGGGTAAAAACAAACCCCGTTCCACACACCCTCCACTCTCTGTGTAACACCAAACCCCTTTCCACACACCCACCACACTCTGTGTATAAACAAACCGTTACACACACCCACGACTCTCTGCGTAAAAACAAACCCCGTTCCACACACCCACCACTCTCTGTGTAAAAACAAACAACGTTCCACACACCCACCACTCTCTGTGTAAAAACAAACCCCATTCCACACATCCAGCACTCTTTGTGTAAAAACAAACCTCATTCCACACACCCACCACTCTCTTTGTAAAAACAAACCCCGTTCCACACACCCACCACTCTCTGGGTAAAAACAAACTCAGTTCCACACACCCACCACTCTCTGTGTAAAAACAAACTCAGTTCCACACACGCACCACCCTCTGTGTAAAAACAAACCCCGTTCCACACACCCACCACTCTCTGTGTAAAATCAAACACCGTTCCACACACCCACCACTCTCTGTGTAAAAACAAACCCCGTTCCACACACCCACCACTCTCTGTGTAAAAACAAACCCCGTTCCACACACCCACCACTCTCTGTGTAAAAACAAACCCCATTCCACACACCCACCACTCTCTGTGTAAAAACAAACCTCATTCCACACACCCACCACTCTCTGTGTAAAAACAAACCCCGTTCCACACACCCACCACTCTCTGTGTAAAAACAAACTCAGTTCCACACACCCACCACCCTCTGTGTAAAAACAAACCCCGTTCCACACACCCACCACTCTCTGTGTGAAAACAAACCCCGTTCCACACACCCAGCACTCTCTGTGTAAAAACAAACCCCGTTCCACACACCCACCACTCTCTGTGTAAAATCAAACACCGTTCCACACACCCACCACTCTCTGTGTAAAAACAAACCCCGTTCCACACACCCACCACTCTCTGTGTAAAAACAAACCCCGTTCGACACACCCACAACTCTCTGTGTAAAAACAAACCCCGTTCCACAGACCCACCACTCTCTGTGTAAAAACATACCCTGTTCGACAGACCCACCACTCTCTGTGTAAAAACAAACCCCGTTCCACAGACCCACCACTCTCTGTGTAAAAACATACCCCGTTCGACAGACCCACCACTCTCTGTGTAAAAACAAACCCCGTTCCACACACCCACCACTCTCTGTGTAAAATCAAACCCCGTTCCACACATCCACCACACTCTGTGTAAAAACAAACCCCGTTCCACACACCACCACCTTCTGTGTAAAAACAAACCCCGTTCCACACACCCACAACTCTCTGTGTAAAAACAAACCCAGTTCCTGTCACCCACCACTCTCTGTGTAAAAACAAACCCAGATCGACATACCCACCACTCTCTGTGTAAATCCAAACCCGGATCCACACACCCACCACCCTCTGTATAAAAACAAACCCCGTTCCACACACCCACTACTCTCTGTGTAAAAACAAACCTCATTCCACACACCCACCACTCTCTGTGTAAAAACAAACCCCATTCCACACACCCACCACTCTCTGTGTAAAAACATACCCCGCTCCACACACTCACCACTCTCTGTGTAAAAACAAACCCCGTTCCACACACCCACCACTCTCTGTGTAAAAACAAACCCAGATCGACATACCCACCACTCTCTGTGTAAATCCAAACCCGGATCCACACACCCACCATCCTCTGTATAAAAACAAACCCCGTTCCACACACCCACCACCCTCTGTGTAAAAACAAACCTCATTCCACACACCCACCACTCTCTGTGTAAAAACAAACCCCATTCCACACACCCACCACTCTCTGTGTAAAAACAAACCCCATTCCACACACCCACCACCCTCTGTGTAAAATCAAACCCCATTCCACACACCCACCACTCTCTGTGTAAAAACAAACCCCGTTCCACACACCCACCACCCTCTGTGTAAAAACAAACCCCGTTCCACACACCCACCACCCTCTGTGTAAAATCAAACACCGTTCCACACACCCACCACTCTCTGTGTAAAAACAAACCCCGTTCCACACACCCACCACTCTCTGTGTAAAAAC
This sequence comes from Mobula hypostoma, assembly GCF_963921235.1. Classification (NCBI taxonomy): domain Eukaryota; kingdom Metazoa; phylum Chordata; class Chondrichthyes; order Myliobatiformes; family Myliobatidae; genus Mobula; species Mobula hypostoma. Next base: position 17,937 of record NW_026948235.1, on the reverse strand, counting down.
AAACACCGTTCCACACACCCACCACTCTCTGTGTAAAAACAAACCCCGTTCCACACACCCACCACTCTCTGTGTAAAAACAAACCCCGTTCCACACACCCACCACTCTCTGTGTAAAAACAAACCCCATTCCACACACCCACCACCCTCTGTGTAAAATCAAACACCGTTCCACACAGTCACCACTCTCTGTGCAAAAACAAACACTGTTCCACACACCCATCACTCTCTGTGTAAAAACAAACACCGTTCCACACACCCAGCACTCTCTGTGTAAAAGCAAACCCCGTTCCACACACCCACCACTCTCTGTGTAAAAACAAACACTGTTCCACACACCCATCACTCTCTGTAAAAACAAACACCATTCCACACACCCACCATTCCCTGTTTAAAAACAAACCCGGTTACACACACCCACCACTCTCTGTGCAAAAACAAACACTGTTCCACACACCCATCACTCTCTGGGTAAAAACAAACCCCGTTCCACACACCCTCCACTCTCTGTGTAACACCAAACCCCTTTCCACACACCCACCACACTCTGTGTATAAACAAACCGTTACACACACCCACGACTCTCTGCGTAAAAACAAACCCCGTTCCACACACCCACCACTCTCTGTGTAAAAACAAACAACGTTCCACACACCCACCACCCTCTGTGTAAAATCAAACACCGTTCCACACAGTCACCACTCTCTGTGTAAAAACAAACCCCGTTCCACACACCCACCACTCTCTGTGTAAAAACAAACACCGTTCCACACACCCACCACTCTCTGTGTAAAAACAAACCCCGTTCCACACACCCACCACTCTCTGTGTAAAAACAAACACTGTTCCACACACCCATCACTCTCTGTGTAAAAACAAACACCATTCCACACACCCACCATTCCCTGTTTAAAAACAAACCCGGTTACACACACCCACCACTCTCTGTGCAAAAACAAACACTGTTCCACACACCCATCACTCTCTGGGTAAAAACAAACCCCGTTCCACACACCCTCCACTCTCTGTGTAACACCAAACCCCTTTCCACACACCCACCACACTCTGTGTATAAACAAACCGTTACACACACCCACGACTCTCTGTGTAAAAACAAACCCCGTTCCACACACCCACCACTCTCTGTGTAAAAACAAACAACGTTCCACACACCCACCACTCTCTGTGTAAAAACAAACCCCATTCCACACATCCAGCACTCTTTGTGTAAAAACAAACCTCATTCCACACACCCACCACTCTCTGTGTAAAACCAAACCCCGTTCCACACACCCACCACTCTCTGGGTAAAAACAAACTCAGTTCCACACACCCACCACTCTCTGTGTAAAAACAAACTCAGTTCCACACACGCACCACCCTCTGTGTAAAAACAAACCCCGTTCCACACACCCACCACTCTCTGTGTAAAATCAAACACCGTTCCACACACCCACCACTCTCTGTGTAAAAACAAACCCCGTTCCACACACCCACCACTCTCTGTGTAAAAACAAACCCCGTTCCACACACCCACCACTCTCTGTGTAAAAACAAACCCCATTCCACACATCCAGCACTCTTTGTGTAAAAACAAACCTCATTCCACACACCCACCACTCTCTGTGTAAAACCAAACCCCGTTCCACACACCCACCACTCTCTGGGTTCCACACACCCACCACTCTCTGTGTAAAAACAAACTCAGTTCCACACACGCACCACCCTCTGTGTAAAAACAAACCCCGTTCCACACACCCACCACTCTCTGTGTGAAAACAAACCCCGTTCCACACACCCAGCACTCTCTGTGTAAAAACAAACCCCGTTCCACACACCCACCACTCTCTGTGTAAAATCAAACACCGTTCCACACACCCACCACTCTCTGTGTAAAAACAAACCCCGTTCCACACACCCACCACTCTCTGTGTAAAAACAAACCCCGTTCCACACACCCACAACTCTCTGTGTAAAAACAAACCCCGTTCCACAGACCCACCACTCTCTGTGTAAAAACATACCCCGTTCGACAGACCCACCACTCTCTGTGTAAAAACAAACCCCGTTCCACAGACCCACCACTCTCTGTGTAAAAACAAACCCCGTTCCACACACCCACCACTCTCTGTGTAAAAACAAACCCCGTTCCACACACCCACCACTCTCTGTGTAAAATCAAACACCGTTCCACACATCCACCACACTCTGTGTAAAAACAAACCCCGTTCCACACACCACCACCTTCTGTGTAAAAACAAACCCCGTTCCACACACCCACCACTCTCTGTGTAAAAACAAACCCAGTTCCTGTCACCCACCACTCTCTGTGTAAAAACAAACCCAGATCGACATACCCACCACTCTCTGTGTAAATCCAAACCCGGATCCACACACCCACCACCCTCTGTATAAAAACAAACCCCGTTCCACACACCCACTACTCTCTGTGTAAAAACAAACCTCATTCCACACACCCACCACTCTCTGTGTAAAAACAAACCCCATTCCACACACCCACCACTCTCTGTGTAAAAACATACCCCGCTCCACACACTCACCACTCTCTGTGTAAAAAGAAACCCCGTTCCACACCACACACACACCCACCACTCTCTGTGTAAAAACAAACCCAGATCGACATACCCACCACTCTCTGTGTAAATCCAAACCCGGATCCACACACCCACCATCCTCTGTATAAAAACAAACCCCGTTCCACACACCCACCACCCTCTGTGTAAAAACAAACCTCATTCCACACACCCACCACTCTCTGTGTAAAAACAAACCCCATTCCACACACCCACCACTCTCTGTGTAAAAACAAACCCCATTCCACACACCCACCACCCTCTGTGTAAAATCAAACCCCATTCCACACACACACCACTCTCTGTGTAAAAACAAACCCCGTTCCACACACCCACCACCCTCTGTGTAAAAACAAACCCCGTTCCACACACCCACCACCCTCTGTGTAAAATCAAACACCGTTCCACGCACCCACCACTCTCTGTGTAAAAACAAACCCCGTTCCACACACCCACCACTCTCTGTGTAAAAACAAACACCGTTCCACACACCCACCACTCTCTGTGTAAAAACAAACCCCGTTCCACACACCCACCACTCTCTGTGTAAAAACAAACCCCGTTCCACACACCCACCACTCTCTGTGTAAAAACAAACCCCGTTCCACACACCCACCACTCTCTGTGTAAAAACAAACCCGTTCCACACACCACCACTCTCTGTGTAAAAACAAACCCCGTTCCAAACACCCACCACACTCTGGGTAAAAACAAACCCCGTTCCACACACCACCACTCTCTGTGTAAAAAGAAACCTCGTTCCACACACCCACCAGTCTCTGTGTAAAAACAAACACCGTTCCACACACCCACCACCCTCTGTGTAAAAACAAACCCCGTTCCACACACCCACCACTCACTGTGTAAAAACAAACCACGTTCCACACACCCACCACCCTCTGTGTAAAATCAAATCTCATTCTACACACCCACCAGTCTCTGTGTAAAAACAAACCCCATTCCACACACCCACCACACTCTGTGTAAAATCAAACACTGTTCCACACACCCACCACTCTCTGTGTAAAAACAAACCCCGTTCCACACACCCACCACCCTCTGTGTAAAAACAAACCCCGTTCCACACACCCACCACCCTCTGTGTAAAAACAAACACCGTTCCACACACCCACCACCCTCTGTGTAAAAACAAACACCGTTCCACACACCCACCACTCTCTGTGTAAAAACAAACTCCGTTCCACACACCCACCACTCTCTGTGTAAAAACAAACCCCATTCCACACACCCACCACACTCTGTGTAAAAACAAACCCCATTCCACACACCCACCACCCTCTGTGTAAAATCAAACACCGTTCCACACACCCACCAGTCTCTGTGTAAAAACAAACCCCATTCCACACACCCACCACTCTCTGTGTAAAAACAAACCCCGTTCCACACACCCACCACCCTCTGTGTAAAAACAAACCCCGTTCCACACACCCATCACCCTCTGTGTAAAAACAAACACCGTTCCACATACCCACCACCCTCTGTGTAAAATCAAACACCGCTCCACACACCCACCACTCTCTGTGTAAAAACAAACCCCATTCCACACACCCACCACTCTCTGTGTAAAAACAAACCCCGTTACACACTCCCACCACTCTCTGTGTAAAAACAAACCCTGTTCCACACACCCACGACTCTCTGTGTAAAAACAAACCCCATTCCACACACCCACCACTCTCTGTGTAAAAACAAACCCCGTTCCACACACCCACCACCCTCTGTGTAAAATCAAACACCGTTCCACACACCCACCACTCTCTGTGTAAAAACAAACCCCATTCCACACACCCACCACCCTCTGTGTAAAATCAAACACCGTTCCACACACCCACCACTCTCTGTGTAAAAACAAACCCCATTCCACACACTCACCACTCTCTGTGTAAAATCAAATACCTTTTCACTCACCCACCACTCTCTGTGTAAAAACAAACCTCGTTCCACACACCCACCACTCTCTGTGTAAAAACAAAGCCCGTTCCACACACCCACCACCCTCTGTGTATAAACAAACACCGTTCCACACACCCACCACTCTCTGTGTAAAAACAAACTCAGTTCCAGTCACCCATCACTCTCTCTGTAAAAACAAACCACGTTCCACACACCCACCACCCTTTGTGTAAAATCAAAGCTCATTCTACACACCCACCAGTCTCTGTGTAAAAACAAACCCCATTCCACACACCCACCACACTCTGTGTAAAAACAAACCCCGTTCCACACACCCACCAACCTCTGTGTAATATCAAACACCGTTCCACACACCCACCACTCTCTGTGTAAAAACAAACCCCGTTACACACTCCCACCACTCTCTGTGTAAAAACAAACCCTGTTCCAAACACCCATGACTCTCTGTGTAAAAACAAACCCCATTCCACACACCCACCACTCCCTGTGTAAAAACAAACCCCGTTCCACACACCCACCACCCTCTGTGTAAAAACAAACCCCGTTCCACACACCCACCACCCTCTGTGTAAAATCAAACACCGTTCCACACACCCACCACTCTCTGTGTAAAAACAAACCCCATTCCACACACCCAACACCCTCTGTGTAAAATCAAACCCCGTTCCACACATCCACTACACTCTGTGTAAAAACAAACCCCGTTCCACACACCACCACCTTCTGTGTAAAAACAAACCCCGTTCCACACACCCACCACTCTCTGTGTAAAAACAAACCCAGTTCCTGTCACCCACCACTCTCTGTGTAAAAACAAACCCAGATCGACATACCCACCACTCTCTGTGTAAATCCAAACCCCGATCCACACACCCACCACCCTCTGTATAAAAACAAACCCCGTTCCACACACCCACCACTCTCTGTGTAAAAACAAACCCCGTTCCACAGACCCACCACTCTCTGTGTAAAAACATACCCCGTTCGACAGACCCACCACTCTCTGTGTAAAAACAAACCCCGTTCCACAGACCCACCACTCTCTGTGTAAAATCAAACACCGTTCCACACACCCACCACTCTCTGTGTAAAAACAAACCCCATTCCACACACCCACCACCCTCTGTGTAAAATCAAACCGCGTTCCACACATCCACCACACTCTGTGTAAAAACAAACCCCGTTCCACACACCACCACCTTCTGTGTAAAAACAAACCCCGTTCCACACACCCACCACCCTCTGTGTAAAAACAAACCTCATTCCACACACCCACCACTCTCTGTGTAAAAACAAACCCCATTCCACACACCCACCACTCTCTGTGTAAAAACAAACCCCATTCCACACACCCACCACCCTCTGTGTAAAATCAAACCCCATTCCACACACACACCACTCTCTGTGTAAAAACAAACCCCGTTCCACACACCCACCACCCTCTGTGTAAAAACAAACCCCGTTCCACACACCCACCACCCTCTGTGTAAAATCAAACACCGTTCCACGCACCCACCACTCTCTGTGTAGAAACAAACCAAGTTCCACACACCCACCACTCTCTGTGTAAAAACAAACACCGATCCACACACCCAGCACTCTCTGTGTAACAACAAACCCCGTTCCACACACCCACCACTCTCTGTGTAAAAACAAACCCCGTTCCACACACCCACCACTCTCTGTGTAAAAACAAACCCCGTTCCACACACCCACCACTCTCTGTGTAAAAACAAACCCGTTCCACACACCACCACTCTCTGTGTAAAAACAAACCCCGTTCCACACACCCACCACACTCTGTGTAAAAACAAACCCCGTTCCACACACCACCACTCTCTGTGTAAAAAGAAACCTCGTTCCACACACCCACCAGTCTCTGTGTAAAAACAAACACAGTTCCACACACCCACCACCCTCTGTGTAAAAACAAACCCCGTTCCACACACCCACCACTCTCTGTGTAAAAACAAACCACGTTCCACACACCCACCACCCTCTGTGTAAAATCAAATCTCATTCCACACACCCACCAGTCTCTGTGTAAAAACAAACCCCATTCCACACACCCACCACACTCTGTGTAAAATCAAACACTGTTCCACACACCCACCACTCTCTGTGTAAAAACAAACCCCGTTCCACACACCCACCACCCTCTGTGTAAAAACAAACCCCGTTCCACACACCCACCACCCTCTGTGTAAAAACAAACACCGTTCCACACACCCACCACCCTCTGTGTAAAAACAAACACCGTTCCACACACCCACCACCCTCTGTGTAAAATCAAATCTCATTCTACACACCCACCAGTCTCTGTGTAAAAACAAACCCCATTCCACACACCCACCACTCTCTGTGTAAAATCAAACACTGTTCCACACACCCACCACTCTCTGTGTAAAAACAAACCCCGTTCCACACACCCACCACCCTCTGTGTAAAAACAAACCCCGTTCCACACACCCACCAACCTCTGTGTAAAAACAAACACCGTTCCACACACCCACCACCCTCTGTGTAAAAACAAACACCGTTCCACACACCCACCACTCTCTGTGTAAAAACAAACCCCGTTCCACACACCCACCACTCTCTGTGTAAAAACAAACCCCATTCCACACACCCACCACACTCTGTGTAAAAACAAACCCCATTCCACACACCCACCACCCTCTGTGTAAAATCAAACACCGTTCCACACACCCACCAGTCTCTGTGTAAAAACAAACCCCATTCCACACACCCACCACCCTCTGTGTAAAAACAAACACCGTTCCACACACCCACCACTCTCTGTGTAAAAACAAACTCAGTTCCAGTCACCCATCACTCTCTCTGTAAAAACAAACCACGTTCCACACACCCACCACCCTCTGTGTAAAAACAAACCCCGTTCCACACACCCACCACTCTCTGTGTAAAAACAAACCCCGTTCCACACACCCACCACTCTCTGTGTAAAAACAAACCCCGTTCCACACACCCACCACTCTCTGTGTAAAAACAAACACCGTTCCACACACCCACCACTCTCTGTGTAAAAACAAACCCCGTTCCACACACCCACCACTCTCTGTGTAAAAACAAACCTCATTCCACACACCCACCACCCTCTGTGTAAAAACAAACCCCATTCCACACACCCACCACCCTCTGTAAAAACAAACCCCATTCCACACACCCACCACTCTCTGTAAAAACAAACCCCGTTCCACACACCACCACTCTCTGTGTAAAAAGAAACCTCGTTCCACACACCCACCAGTCTCTGTGTAAAAACAAACACAGTTCCACACACCCACCACCCTCTGTGTAAAAACAAACCCCGTTCCACACACCCACCACTCACTGTGTAAAAACAAACCACGTTCCACACACCCACAACCCTCTGTGTAAAATCAAATCTCATTCTACACACCCACCAGTCTCTGTGTAAAAACAAACCCCATTCCACACACCCACCACACTCTGTGTAAAATCAAACACTGTTCCACACACCCACCACTCTCTGTGTAAAAACAAACCCCGTTCCACACACCCACCACCCTCTGTGTAAAAACAAACCCCGTTCCACACACCCACCACCCTCTGTGTAAAAACAAACACCGTTCCACACACCCACCACTCTCTGTGTAAAAACAAACACCGTTCCACACACCCACCACCCTCTGTGTAAAATCAAATCTCATTCTACACACCCACCAGTCTCTGTGTAAAAACAAACCCCATTCCACACACCCACCACACTCTGTGTAAAATCAAACACTGTTCCACACACCCACCACTCTCTGTGTAAAAACAAACCCCGTTCCACACACCCACCACCCTCTGTGTAAAAACAAACCCCGTTCCACACACCCACCAACCTCTGTGTAAAAACAAACACCGTTCCACACACCCACCACCCTCTGTGTAAAAACAAACACCGTTCCACACACCCACCACTCTCTGTCTAAAAACAAACTCCGTTCCACACACCCACCACTCTCTGTGTAAAAACAAACCCCATTCCACACACCCACCACACTCTGTGTAAAAACAAACCCCATTCCACACACCCACCACCCTCTGTGTAAAATCAAACACCGTTCCACACACCCACCACTCTCTGTGTAAAAACAAACCCCATTCCACACACCCACCACCCTCTGTGTAAAAACAAACACCGTTCCACACACCCACCACTCTCTGTGTAAAAACAAACTCAGTTCCAGTCACCCATCACTCTCTCTGTAAAAACAAACCACGTTCCACACACCCACCACCCTCTGTGTAAAAACAAACCCCGTTCCACAGACCCACCACTCTCTGTGTAAAAACATACCCCGTTCGACAGACCCACCTCTCTCTGTGTAAAAACAAACCCCGTTCCACAGACCCACCACTCTCTGTCTAAAAACAAACCCCGTTCCACACACCCACCACTCTCTGTGTAAAAACAAACCCCGTTCCACACACACACCACTCTCTGTTTAAAAACAAACCTCATTCCACACACCCACCACCCTCTGTGTAAAAACAAACCCCATTCCACACACCCACCACCCTCTGTAAAAACAAACCCCATTCCACACACCCACCACTCTCTGTAAAAACAAACCCCGTTCCACACACCCACCACTCTCTGTATAAAAACAAACCTCATTCCACACACCCACCACTCTCTGTGTAAAAACAAACCCAGTTCCACACTCCCCCCACTCTCTGTGTAAAAACAAACCGCATTCCACGCACCCACCACTCTCTGTGTATAAACAAACCCCGTTCCACAAACCCACCACTCTCTGTGTAAAAACAAACTTCATTCCACACACCCACCACTCTCTGTATAAAAACAAACATGGTTCCACACACCCAACACACTCTGTGTATAAACAAACCCAGTTCCACACTCCCACCACTCTCTGTGTAAAAACAAACCTCATTCCACACACCACCACCCTCTGTGTAAAAACAAACCCCGTTCCACACACCCACCACTCTCTGAGTAAAAACAAACACTGTTCCACACACCCATCACTCTCTGTGTAAAAACAAACACCATTCCACACACCCACCATTCCCTGTTTAAAAACAAACCCGGTTACACACACCCACCACTCTCTGTGCAAAAACAAACACTGTTCCACACACCCATCACTCTCTGGGTAAAAACAAACCCCGTTCCACACACCCTCCACTCTCTGTGTAACACCAAACCCCATTCCACACACCCACCACCCTCTGTGTATAAACAAACCGTTACACACACCCACGACTCTCTGCGTAAAAACAAACCCCGTTCCACACACCCACCACTCTCTGTGTAAAAACAAACAACGTTCCACACACCCACCACTCTCTGTGTAAAAACAAACCCCATTCCACACATCCAGCACTCTTTGTGTAAAAACAAACCTCATTCCACACACCCACCACTCTCTTTGTAAAACCAAACCCCGTTCCACACACCCACCACTCTCTGGGTAAATACAAACTCAGTTCCACACACGCACCACCCTCTGTGTAAAAACAAACCCCGTTCCACACACCCACCACTCTCTGTGTGAAAACAAACCCCGTTCCACACACCCAGCACTCTCTGTGTAAAAACAAACCCCGTTCCACACACCCACCACTCTCTGTGTAAAATCAAACACCGTTCCACACACCCACCACTCTCTGTGTAAAAACAAACCCCGTTCCACACACCCACCACTCTCTGTGTAAAAACAAACCCCGTTCGACACACCCACAACTCTCTGTGTAAAAACAAACCCCGTTCCACAGACCCACCACTCTCTGTGTAAAAACATACCCCGTTCGACAGACCCACCACTCTCTGTGTAAAAACAAACCCCGTTCCACAGACCCACCACTCTCTGTGTAAAAACAAACCCCGTTCCACACACCCACCACTCTCTGTGTAAAAACAAACCCCGTTCCACACACCCACCACTCTCTGTGTAAAATCAAACACCGTTCCACACATCCACCACACTCTGTGTAAAAACAAACCCCGTTCCACACACCCACCACCTTCTGTGTAAAAACAAACCCCGTTCCACACACCCACCACTCTCTGTGTAAAAACAAACCCAGTTCCTGTCACCCACCACTCTCAGTGTAAAAACAAACCCAGATCGACATACCCACCACTCTCTGTGTAAATCCAAACCCGGATCCACACACCCACCACCCTCTGTATAAAAACAAACCCCGTTCCACACACCCACTACTCTCTGTGTAAAAACAAACCTCATTCCACACACCCACCACTCTCTGTGTAAAAACAAACCCCATTCCACACACCCACCACTCTCTGTGTAAAAACATACCCCGTTCCACACACTCACCACTCTCTGTGTAAAAACAAACCCCGTTCCACACACCCACCACTCTCTGTGTAAAAAGAAACCCCGTTCCACACACCCACCACTCTCTGTGTAAAAACAAACCCGGTTCCACACACCCACCACCCTCTGTGTAAAAACAAACCCCGTTCCACACACCCACCACCCTCTGTGTAAAAACAAACCTCATTCCACACACCCACCACTCTCTGTGTAAAAACAAACCCCATTCCACACACCCACCACTCTCTGTGTAAAAACAAACCCCATTCCACACACCCACCACCCTCTGTGTAAAATCAAACCCCATTCCACACACACACCACTCTCTGTGTAAAAACAAACCCCGTTCCACACACCCACCACCCTCTGTGTAAAAACAAACCCCGTTCCACACACCCACCACCCTCTGTGTAAAATCAAACACCGTTCCACGCACCCACCACTCTCTGTGTAAAAACAAACCCCGTTCCACACACCCACCACTCTCTGTGTAAAAACAAACCCCGTTCCACACACCCACCACTCTCTGTGTAAAAACAAACCCCGTTCCACACACCCACCACTCTCTGTGTAAAAACAAACCCCGTTCCATACACCCACCACTCTCTGTGTAAAAACAAACCCGTTCCACACACCACCACACTCTGTGTAAAAACAAACCCCGTTCCAAACACCCACCACACTCTGGGTAAAAACAAACCCCGTTCCACACACCACCACTCTCTGTGTAAAAACAAACCTCGTTCCACACACCCACCAGTCTCTGTGTAAAAACAAACACCGTTCCACACACCCACCACCCTCTGTGTAAAAACAAACCCCGTTCCACACACCCACCACTCACTGTGTAAAAACAAACCACGTTCCACACACCCACCACCCTCTGTGTAAAATCAAATCTCATTCTACACACCCACCAGTCTCTGTGTAAAAACAAACCCCATTCCACACACCCACCACACTCTGTGTAAAATCAAACACTGTTCCACACACCCACCACTCTCTGTGTAAAAACAAACCCCGTTCCACACACCCACCACCCTCTGTGTAAAAACAAACCCCGTTCCACACACCCACCACCCTCTGTGTAAAAACAAACACCGTTCCACACACCCACCACCCTCTGTGTAAAAACAAACACCGTTCCACACACCCACCACTCTCTGTGTAAAAACAAACTCCGTTCCACACACCCACCACTCTCTGTGTAAAAACAAACCCCGTTCCACACACCCACCACACTCTGTGTAAAAACAAACCCCATTCCACACACCCACCACCCTCTGTGTAAAATCAAACACCGTTCCACACACCCACCAGTCTCTGTGTAAAAACAAACCCCATTCCACACACCCACCACTCTCTGTGTAAAAACAAACCCCGTTCCACACACCCACCACCCTCTGTGTAAAAACAAACCCCGTTCCACACACCCACCACCCTCTGTGTAAAAACAAACACCGTTCCACATACCCACCACCCTCTGTGTAAAATCAAACACAGCTCCACACACCCACCACTCTCTGTGTAAAAACAAACCCCATTCCACACACCCACCACTCTCTGTGTAAAAACAAACCCCGTTACACACACCCACCACTCTCTGTGTAAAAACAAACGCTGTTCCACACACCCACGACTCTCTGTGTAAAAACAAACCCCATTCCACACACCCACCACTCTCTGTGTAAAAACAAACCCCGTTCCACACACCCACCACCCTCTGTGTAAAATCAGACACCGTTCCACACACCCACCACTCTCTGTGTAAAAACAAACCCCATTCCACACACCCACCACCCTCTGTGTAAAATCAAACACCGTTCCACACACCCACCACTCTCTGTGTAAAAACAAACCCCATTCCACACACTCACCACTCTCTGTGTAAAATCAAATACCTTTTCACTCACCCACCACTCTCTGTGTAAAAACAAACCTCGTTCCACACACCCACCACTCTCTGTGTAAAAACAAAGCCCGTTCCACACACCCACCACCCTCTGTGTATAAACAAACACCGTTCCACACACCCACCACTCTCTGTGTAAAAACAAACTCAGTTCCAGTCACCCATCACTCTCTCTGTAAAAACAAACCACGTTCCACACACCCACCACCCTTTGTGTAAAATCAAAGCTCATTCTACACACCCACCAGTCTCTGTGTAAAAACAAACCCCATTCCACACACCCACCACACTCTGTGTAAAAACAAACCCCGTTCCACACACCCACCAACCTCTGTGTAATATCAAACACCGTTCCACACACCCACCACTCTCTGTGTAAAAACAAACCCCGTTACACACTCCCACCACTCTCTGTGTAAAAACAAACCCTGTTCCACACACCCATGACTCTCTGTGTAAAAACAAACCCCATTCCACACACCCACCACTCCCTGTGTAAAAACAAACCCCGTTCCACACACCCACCACCCTCTGTGTAAAAACAAACCCCGTTCCACACACCCACCACCCTCTGTGTAAAATCAAACACCGTTCCACACACCCACCACTCTCTGTGTAAAAACAAACCCCATTCCACACACCCAACACCCTCTGTGTAAAATCAAACCCCGTTCCACACATCCACTACACTCTGTGTAAAAACAAACCCCGTTCCACACACCACCACCTTCTGTGTAAAAACAAACCCCGTTCCACACACCCACCACTCTCTGTGTAAAAACAAACCCAGTTCCTGTCACCCACCACTCTCTGTGTAAAAACAAACCCAGATCGACATACCCACCACTCTCTGTGTAAATCCAAACCCGGATCCACACACCCACCACCCTCTGTATAAAAACAAACCCCGTTCCACACACCCACCACTCTCTGTGTAAAAACAAACCCCGTTCCACACACCCACCACTCTCTGTGTAAAAACAAACCCCGTTCCACACACCCACCACTCTCTGTGTAAAAACAAACCCCGTTCCACACACCCACCACTCTCTGTGTAAAAACAAACACCGTTCCACACACCCACCACTCTCTGTGTAAAAACAAACCCCATTCCACACACCCACCACCCTCTGTGTAAAATCAAACCCCGTTCCACACACCCACCACACTCTGTGTAAAAACAAACCCCGTTCCACACACCCACCACTCTCTGTGTAAAAACAAACCCCGTTCCACACACCCACCACTCTCTGTGTAAAAACAAACCCCGTTCCACACACCCACCACTCTCTGTGTAAAAACAAACCCGTTCCACACACCACCACTCTCTGTGTAAAAACAAACCCCGTTCCACACACCCACCACCCTCTGTGTAAAAACAAACCTCGTTCCACACACCCACCACTCTCTGTGTAAAAACAAACCCCATTCCACACACCCACCACTCTCTGTGTAAAAACAAACCCCATTCCACACACCCACCACCCTCTGTGTAAAAACAAACCCCATTCCACACACCCACCACTCTCTGTGTAAAAACAAACCCCGTTCCACACACCCACCACCCTCTGTGTAAAAACAAACCCCGTTCCACACACCCACCACCCTCTGTGTAAAATCAAACACCGTTCCACACACCCACCACTCTCTGTGTAAAAACAAACCCCGTTCCACACACCCACCACTCTCTGTGTAAAAACAAACCCCGTTCCACACACCCACCACTCTCTGTGTAAAAACAAACCCCGTTCCACACACCCACCACTCTCTGTGTAAAAACAAACACCGTTCCACACACCCACCACTCTCTGTGTAAAAACAAACCCCGTTCCACACACCCACCACTCTCTGTGTAAAAACAAACCCCGTTCCACACACCCACCACTCTCTGTGTAAAAACAAACCCGTTCCACACACCACCACTCTCTGTGTAAAAACAAACCCCGTTCCAAACACCCACCACACTCTGGGTAAAAACAAACCCCGTTCCACACACCCACCACTCTCTGTGTAAAAACAAACCCCGTTCCACACACCCACCACTCTCTGTGTAAAAACAAACACAGTTCCACACACCCACCACCCTCTGTGTAAAAACAAACCCCGTTCCACACACCCACCACTCTCTGTGTAAAAACAAACCACGTTCCACACACCCACCACCCTCTGTGTAAAATCAAATCTCATTCTACACACCCACCAGTCTCTGTGTAAAAACAAACCCCATTCCACACACCCACCACACTCTGTGTAAAAACAAACCCCGTTCCACACACCCACCACTCTCTGTGTAAAAACAAACCCCGTTCCACACACCCACCACTCTCTGTGTAAAAACAAACCCCGTTCCACACACCCACCACCCTCTGTGTAAAAACAAACACCGTTCCACACACCCACCACTCTCTGTGTAAAAACAAACCCCGTTCCACACACCCACCACTCTCTGTGTAAAAACAAACCCCGTTCCACACACCCACCACTCTCTGTGTAAAAACAAACCTCATTCCACACACCCACCACACTCTGTGTAAAAACAAACCCCATTCCACACACCCACCACCCTCTGTGTAAAATCAAACACCGTTCCACACACCCACCACTCTCTGTGTAAAAACAAACCCCATTCCACACACCCACCACTCTCTGTGTAAAAACAAACCCCGTTCCACACACCCACCACTCTCTGTGTAAAAACAAACCCCGTTCCACACACCCACCACTCTCTGTGTAAAAACAAACACCGTTCCACACACCCACCACCCTCTGTGTAAAATCAAACACCGTTCCACACACCCACCACTCTCTGTGTAAAAACAAACCCCGTTCCACACACCCACCACTCTCTGTGTAAAAACAAACCCCGTTCCACACACCCACCACTCTCTGTGTAAAAACAAACCCCGTTCCACACACCACCACTCTCTGTGTAAAAACAAACCCCGTTCCACACACCCACCACTCTCTGTGTAAAAACAAACCCCGTTCCACACACCACCACTCTCTGTGTAAAAACAAACCTCGTTCCACACACCCACCACTCTCTGTGTAAAAACAAACACCGTTCCACACACCCACCACTCTCTGTGTAAAAACAAACCCCGTTCCACACACCCACCACTCTCTGTGTAAAAACAAACCACGTTCCACACACCCACCACCCTCTGTGTAAAATCAAATCTCATTCCACACACCCACCACTCTCTGTGTAAAAACAAACCCCATTCCACACACCCACCACACTCTGTGTAAAATCAAACCCCGTTCCACACACCCACCACTCTCTGTGTAAAAACAAACCCCGTTCCACACACCCACCACTCTCTGTGTAAAAACAAACCCCGTTCCACACACCCACCACTCTCTGTGTAAAAACAAACACCGTTCCACACACCCACCACTCTCTGTGTAAAAACAAACCCCGTTCCACACACCCACCACTCTCTGTGTAAAAACAAACCCCATTCCACACACCCACCACACTCTGTGTAAAAACAAACCCCATTCCACACACCCACCACCCTCTGTGTAAAATCAAACACCGTTCCACACACCCACCACTCTCTGTGTAAAAACAAACCCCATTCCACACACCCACCACTCTCTGTGTAAAAACAAACCCCGTTCCACACACCCACCACCCTCTGTGTAAAAACAAACCCCGTTCCACACACCCACCACCCTCTGTGTAAAAACAAACACCGTTCCACACACCCACCACCCTCTGTGTAAAATCAAACACCGCTCCACACACCCACCACTCTCTGTGTAAAAACAAACCCCATTCCACACACCCACCACTCTCTGTGTAAAAACAAACCCCGTTACACACTCCCACCACTCTCTGTGTAAAAACAAACCCTGTTCCACACACCCACGACTCTCTGTGTAAAAACAAACCCCATTCCACACACCCACCACTCTCTGTGTAAAAACAAACCCCGTTCCACACACCCACCACCCTCTGTGTAAAATCAAACACCGTTCCACACACCCACCACTCTCTGTGTAAAAACAAACCCCATTCCACACACCCACCACCCTCTGTGTAAAATCAAACACCGTTCCACACACCCACCACTCTCTGTGTAAAAACAAACCCCATTCCACACACTCACCACTCTCTGTGTAAAATCAAATACCTTTTCACTCACCCACCACTCTCTGTGTAAAAACAAACCTCGTTCCACACACCCACCACTCTCTGTGTAAAAACAAAGCCCGTTCCACACACCCACCACCCTCTGTGTATAAACAAACACCGTTCCACACACCCACCACTCTCTGTGTAAAAACAAACTCAGTTCCAGTCACCCATCACTCTCTCTGTAAAAACAAACCACGTTCCACACACCCACCACCCTTTGTGTAAAATCAAAGCTCATTCTACACACCCACCAGTCTCTGTGTAAAAACAAACCCCATTCCACACACCCACCACACTCTGTGTAAAAACAAACCCCGTTCCACACACCCACCACCCTCTGTGTAAAATCAAACACCGTTCCACACACCCACCACTCTCTGTGTAAAAACAAACCCCGTTACACACTCCCACCACTCTCTGTGTAAAAACAAACCCTGTTCCAAACACCCATGACTCTCTGTGTAAAAACAAACCCCATTCCACACACCCACCACTCCCTGTGTAAAAACAAACCCCGTTCCACACACCCACCACCCTCTGTGTAAAAACAAACCCCGTTCCACACACCCACCACCCTCTGTGTAAAATCAAACACCGTTCCACACACCCACCACTCTCTGTGTAAAAACAAACCCCATTCCACACACCCAACACCCTCTGTGTAAAATCAAACCCCGTTCCACACATCCACTACACTCTGTGTAAAAACAAACCCCGTTCCACACACCACCACCTTCTGTGTAAAAACAAACCCCGTTCCACACACCCACCACTCTCTGTGTAAAAACAAACCCAGTTCCTGTCACCCACCACTCTCTGTGTAAAAACAAACCCAGATCGACATACCCACCACTCTCTGTGTAAATCCAAACCCGGATCCACACACCCACCACCCTCTGTATAAAAACAAACCCCGTTCCACACACCCACCACTCTCTGTGTAAAAACAAACCCCGTTCCACAGACCCACCACTCTCTGTGTAAAAACATACCCCGTTCGACAGACCCA
>NW_026948234.1:245000-320069 GCF_963921235.1 Mobula hypostoma | reverse complement strand
GCGTTCTCCAGCATTTTTGTGTGTGTTCCTTGGTTAATGTGGCCGCCGGGGATGGAGTGAGACAATCGACTTACAATGGCCACTGTCGCACACAGATTCTATGGCGAAGGAACATGCGGTGCCGGTGGATACAATCCCGGGATCGAGTGTGTTATTGATTGTAATAACAGTAATTTGTGTTTAATATAGTCTTGGGTATTACATGTAATGTTTTAATTCTAATAATGTTGTCATTGAATAAAGTAATGTATACATTTCA
The DNA here is from genome assembly GCF_963921235.1 of Mobula hypostoma. Taxonomy (NCBI): domain Eukaryota; kingdom Metazoa; phylum Chordata; class Chondrichthyes; order Myliobatiformes; family Myliobatidae; genus Mobula; species Mobula hypostoma. The sequence continues at coordinate 319,810 of NW_026948234.1, read as the reverse complement.
GATATTCACACATACACATACATGTGGGTTTTGGGGAGGAGGGGTGAGGGGTTTGGGAGGAAGAGGAGTGACGGGATGAGGAGTGGGATGGATGAGACGGTGACGGTGGCGAAGTCACTGACTCAATAGGGGACGAAAAGGGGAGGAGAGAGTTCCTGTCACAAACTGGTTCTGACATGGAGTAGAGACGGGGTGAGGTGGAGTGAAATAACAAGAAGGGAGCGGGAGTGATGGGACCAGGAAGGAGGGAAAGTAATGGGACGAGGTGGGAGGGGATCTGATGGGACGGGAAGGGAAGGAAGTTACAGGACTAGAAGAGAGGGGTCTGATAGGACAGGGTGGGCAGGAACAGGATGAGGAGTGTGGGGGGAGTGACTTACTCAATAGTGCAGGAAGAGTGGGTGGTTACGATCCTTTGCAAATTAGACAGACGGCAAGAAAGTGGGGTGTGGACGGGGGAAAAGGGGGAGCGAGGGGTCGGGACGCGGTCAGGGCTGATGGGACGGAAAGTTGAGTGTCGTAACGGATGCAGAGGGGAGTGACTCACTCAACGACGGAGGGGAGGGGACGGGTGGGGGAGCAAAATTTCCCATCAGAAAATGTTCTCCCCCCAGGATGTGGTGGGTGGCTGGGGAAAGGACAAGTGGGACAGAGAGGGGAGGGTTGTCAGGAGTGACGGGGTGAGTAGGGGAGAGACTCACTGGGTAATAGAGAGAGAGGGGGTGATGAGGAGAGGCGAAAATTGGCATCGCAAAATGGCAGATAACCAGTGTAAGTGGCACAACATCGAGGTGGCGGGGAGAGGAAAGCGAGGGGAGGGAGGGACGGTGTTTGCGAGTGATGGGATGGGAAAAGGGTTGACAAGATGGTGAGTGTGAGGGAGTGACACACTTCGTGGTGGAGGAAGAGGGAGGGAGGGTCACACACTCTCACAAAATGGCTGTCGGCAGAAGGTTAAATGGAGAGTCGGGAGAGCGGGGGTGGGGCGGAGGGATGAGGAGTTGAGATTGAATCAACAGGGAGGGAAGTGAGTGGAAGGCGAGAAAGAGTGTGACCATTTCTGCGATGCTGGGAGAGCGATTGTCTATGATACCCATCACAAAATGGCCACCAGCCAGGGTGAGACGGGCGGTGATAGAGGGGATAGCGAGCGGAGTGTTTCAGGAGTGACCGAATGCCGAGGGTGGGAGAGGGCGACTCGTAACAAGGGAGCTGGAACTGGGGGGTACCCACGGGTAGGAATGTGACTACGGGAAGAAGGAGCTAGCACCCTTACCCTCCCCACCCCCCACACCCCCGTCTCCAAAATCCCACCTTGATTATTCTTTCAGGCCGCTTGGCCCGAATCCTTCGGGCTGTCCCGTGGAGCGGGAAACGTGTTGTCACTGGAGCCCGTCAGAGGCCGGGGTGGGCGCCGGTCCGCTGGAGAAGATGGGAAGGCGAGGTCCGGCGGTGCGGGCTGGTTAGCGTGGATCACCACCATCCTCTGCATTGGGGGAGAGGGAGGGATCAGATTGAGGAGGGCAGGGGAGAAAGAGAAGGTGAGGAGAGGAGACGAGATTCACTGCCCACTCCCTCAGCCTCTCTCTCCCCTCCGTCCCCTCTCTTCATCCCCTCTGTCCCTCCATCTCTTCCCCAACCCCTCTCTCTCTTCCCACCCTATCCTCCTCCTTCCCCACCCCTTTCATTCCCTTTTCCTGCCCCCCATCTCCCTCTCTGCCTGCCCTCCTGTACCTTCTCCCCACCCTCTTTCCATCTCCTTCCATCTCTTCCACCCACGTCCCATCCCCCGCCGCCCACCCCCCGGTGCACAGGAAGATCCCACTCACACCGGAGGCCGCGCGGCACAGCACTCGAGGTTCCCGCAGTTGACGATGGCCGTGAGGACGGACATCACCAGGGAGACCAGGCAGTTAACCAGCAAAATCACCGTCACCCCGCTCACAAACCTCTGCCAGACGGAGAGAGGGAGACATGGGGTGAGAGTGAGAGAAAGGGGAGGGGCTTGGGCCGGGGAAGAGAGAGACAGAAGAGGCGGGGAGAGGGTAGGATTGGCAGCGGGAGTGTGGGGTAGGCGGAGGTGGGAGACCCAGACGGGGAGGAAGAGATTGGGGGGCGATGGGTGAGGAAGAGAGGGGGTGGGTGGGAGAGAGATGGGGAGAAAGAGGAGAGGGGGCAGAGAATAGTTGATAGAGGGAGAGTTAGACCGGGCAGAGAGAGGGAGGAGAGGGAGTGGTGGAAGTCAGAGGGTAGAGAGAGAGGGGGAGGGAAACGTGAGAGGCAGAAGATGAGGGAGAGAAAGGTGGAGAACAGAGGGGGGAGAGACGGAGAGAGGATGAGGGACAGAGAGGGGTGAAAGAGGTAAAAGAGGGAGAGGGGTGGGATATCAAGAAGGGTGAGGGACAGAGAGGGGTGAAACAGGGGAGAGAGGGGTGAGAAACGGAGAGGGGGAAAGGGGGGGTGAAAGTCAAAAGTGAGCAGAGAGGAAAAATAGAGTGTGGGAGAGTTGAGAGTGTGAGAGAGAAGAGGGGTAGTTCCGAGAGAGGGGTGAGAGAGGGGGAGATATAGTGAGGGGGAAGAGGGAGAGGAAGAGATGGCCGGTAAGGAGGAGCAGGGGGAGAGTTTGGGGTACGGGGTAGAGTCGGGGGAGAGGGAAGGAGCGCGTTGTGTGGGGAGAGAGGGAGAGTGTGGGAGAGGGAGATGTGTTTTGAAGTGTTTGGGGGGGGGAGAGGAGTGAAATCTGTGTTAACTCTTGTCTCAGATCTTTATCTTTCAATTAACGGGACGCGTTTACAGGGATGTGGCCGTGACTGGAGGGACTGAGTTACGGAGAGAGATCAGGCAGGTTGGGAATTTATTCCCGGGTGTGTCGGGGTGACTTGACAGGGGTGTGTAAAACCACCAGGGGCACAGACAGGGTGAATGAACACAGACTGTTTTCCCCAGGGTCGGGGAATCCAGAACCAGAGGGCACAGGTTTTACAGATTTAACAGGGGACTCGAGGGGAATTTTTTTTTCACTCAGAGTGTGGTCCGTCTTTGGGACGAGCTGCCAGGGGAAGTGGTCGACGGGGGGATCGGGGAGGAGAGGGGAGAGGGGAGAGTGGACGGTGCAACAGAGGGGACGAGGGTTCAGAGGGAGCTTGGCGTGGAGAGAGGGAGCGCTGCTGGGAGGGGGAGCAAGATAGAGCCACGGGAGAGGGGGAAGGCCAAGTGGAGATCTCCGTGGGTTGGGAGGAGGATGAGGGCTGAATCGCTACCGTGGGTGTGTGTGTGGTGCGGGGGACCGGCATCCGGTGCAGCAGTACCCAATGCGGACGTTTGGCGAGTACAGGCGAGAGCGCAGATGACATTCGCAAACAGGCAGGAGATAGTCTGTCGGATACAGAGAGAGAGAGAGAGAGAGAGAGAGATAGAGAGAGAGAGAGAGAGAGAGAGAGAGAGACTGAGAACAGACAGAGAGAAGGGGGGAGTGGAGAGAGAGAAAGTAGAATGCGGGAGACAGAGAGAGAGCGACAAAGAGAGAGAGAGAGAGGGGGATACAGAGTTTGAAAGGGTCTGTGGAAGTGAAAGAGAGAAAAGGGAGACCACGTGTAGAGGGAAAGTAGCGAGGTAGGGGGAGAGAAAGTGAGGGAGTGAGTGTGGGAAAGGGTGAGGGAGGAGGGGCAGAGAGAGAGTGTGGGAGGAGAAATTGTAAAGGGAGGAGAGAGGGAGAGAGGATGGGAGGGGGGTGAGAGTCAGAGAAAGATGGAGAAGGAGAGAGGGATTGGGTGGCAATGCGGGGGGGGGGGGGAGAGATAACAGACGGGGGGATGGAGAGAGAGAGACCATAAGACCATAAGACAAAGGAGCAGAAGTCGGCCATTCGGCCCATCAGTCTGCTCCGCCATTTTATCATGAGCTGATCCATTTTCTCCTATTTAGTCCCACTGCCCCGCCTTCTCACCATAACCTTTGATGCCCTGGCTACTCAGATACCTATCAATCTCTGCCTTAAATACACCCAGTGACTTGGCCTCCACTGCTGCCCGTGGCAACAAATTCCATAGATTCACCACCCTATGGCTAAAAAAATTTCTTCGCATTTCTGTTCTGAATGGACGCCCTTCAATCCTTAAGTTATGCCCTCTCGTACTAGACTCCCCCATCATGGGAAACAACTTTGCCACATCCACTCTGTCCATGCCTTTCAACATTCGAAATGTTTCTATGAGGTCTCCCCTCATTTTTCTAAACTCCAAGGAATACAGTCCAAGAGCGGACAAACGTTCCTCATATGTTAACCCTCTCATTCCAGGAACCATTCTAGTGAATCTTCTCTGTACCCTCTACAAAGTCAGCACATCCTTTCTTAAATAAGGAGACCAAAACTGCCCACAGTACGCCAAGTGAGGTCTCACCAGCGCCTTATAGAGCCTCAACATTACATCCCTGCTTCTGTACTCCATTCCTCTAGAAATGAATGCCAACATTGCATTCGCCTTCTTCACTACTGACTCAACCTGGAGGTTAACTTTAAGGGAATACTGTAGGAGGACTCCCAAGTCCCGTTGCATCTCAGAACTTTGAATTTTCTCCCCATTTAAATAATTCTTCCAATTTATCCAAGTCTCTCTGCAGACTCTCCGTTTCCTCAGCACTACCGGCCCTTCCACTTCTCTTCGTGTCGTCAGCAAACTTAGCCACAAAGCCATCTATTCCATAATCCAAATCGTTGATGTACAATGTAAAAAGAAGCTGCCCCAACACGGACCCCTGTGGAACACCACTGGTAACCGGCAGCCAACCAGAATAGGATCCCTTTATTCCCACTCTCTGTTTCCTGTCAATCAGCCAACGCTCTATCCACGTATGTAACTTTCCTGTAATTCCATGGGCTCTTATCTTGTTAAGTAGCCTCATGTGTGGCACCTTGTCAAAGGCCTTGTGAAAATCCAAATATACAACATACAATGCATCTCCCTTGTCTAGCCTACTGGTAATTTCCTCAAAAAATTATAATAGGCTTGTCCTTAAGGAATCCATGCTGAGTTCTGCCTATCTTGTCATATGCCTCCAGGTACTCTGTAACCTCATCCTTGAGAATCGACTCCAACAGCTTTCCAACCACCGATGTCAAGCTAACAGGTCTATAATTTCCTTTTTGCTTCCTTGCCCCCTTCATAAATAGCAGAGTGGTATCTGCAATCTTCCAGTCCTCTGGAACCATGCCAGAATCTATCGACTTTTGAAAGATCATCGCTAATGCCTCCGCAATCTCCACAGCTACTTCCTTCAGAACACGAGGGTGCATTCCATCTGGTCCGGGAGATTTATCTACCTTTGGACTATTCAGCTTCCTGAGTACTTTCTCTGTCGTAATTGTGACTGCGCACACTTCTCTTCCCTGCTACCCATGGGTGTCCAGTATAATGCTGATATCTTCTTCAGTGAAGACTGATGCAAAATACTCGTTGAGTTCCTCTGCTATCTCCTTATCTCCCATTACAATTTCTCCAGCATCATTTTCTATCGGTCCCATATCTACTCTCACCTGTCTTTTACTCTTTACATACTTGAAAAAGTTTTTAGTATCCTTTTTGATATTATCTGCTAGCTTCCTTTCATAGTTAATCTTTTCCCTCTTACTGACCTTCTTAGTTTCCTTTTGTAAGCTTTTAAAAACTTTCCATTCCTCTGTCTTCCCACTAATTTTTGCTTCCTTGTATGCCCTCTCCTTTGCTTTAACTTTGGCTTTGACTTCTCTTGTCAACCACGGTTGCATCCTCTTTCCATTCGATAATTTCTTCTTTGTTGGAATATACCTGTCTTGCACCTTCCTCACTTCTCGCATAAACTCCAGCCACTGCTGCTCTGCCGTCCTTACCGCCAGTGTCCCTTTCCAGTCAACGTTGGCCAGTTCCTCTCTGATGCCACTGTAATTTCCTTTACACCACTGAAATACCGACACATCAAATTTCGGTTTCTCTTTTTCAAATTTCACAGTGAACTCAATCATGTTATGATCACTGCCTCCTAAGGGTTCCCTCACCTCAATCTCTCCAATCACCTCCGGTTCATTACACAATACCCAATCCAATACATCTGATCCCCTACTGCGCTCAACAACAAGCTGATCTAGAGTTGTCTAGAAAGTTTGTTTGTCCTCAGATCCCAGATTATTTCTGCCGTGAGACCCACGGAGCAGCGAGATAGTGAATCACTCATACATTTTCGTGTCCCTCCAGTGAATATTCTGGCGATTGTGATCCTGTCCCGGGGAAAGTGCGGCCTCTCCACCCGCACCACTCGCTACCTGGTGGCCATGGCAACGGCGGGTCTATTGACCATCATCTTTGCGGTCATACTGTGGCGGGTCAGTTATTATTACTCCCCCTGGACTTTCCTCAACATCTCTCCCGTGTACAGTGCGATCTCTGTCTCGAGAGAGGTAGCCGCAGAATACTCTGTCTGGTTCACTGTCACTTTTACGTTTGATCGGTTTGTCGCCATTGGTTGCCAGAAGTGGAAATCTAAATATTGCACCGGGAAAACTGCGGCTGTGGTGCTGACAGCAACCGGCATTTTTTTTTTTTTGTTTTGAGAATGTGCCCTCATTCTTTATGTATCAACCTGTGAAAGTGGTTGACAATATACCCTGGGACTGTATTACAAAACCGAGCTACTATACGGATCCCGGGTGAGTGGCATATATCTGATTTTTTTTTTTTTTTTTGCCATTCTGACGCGATTACTCCCATTCTTCTTAATACTGATACTCAACGGTCTGACAGTCAGACACATTTTAGGGACCAGTCGTGTTCATAAGGGGCTGAGGGGTCAGAACAAGACACAGAACCGAAGTGACCCGGAGATGGAGAGCAGGAGGAGGTCTGTGATCTTACTTCTCACCATCTCCGGATATTTTATCACCCTGTGGTCGGTGGATGTTGCCGAGTTCCTTTATTACCTCATTGCCGGGCGGCATCAAACTAAATACGCGATTTGTAATACATACTTGATCACGTTGGAGAGATGCTGATGATATTAAGTTGCTGCAGAAACACTTTTATTTATGGGGTGACTCAGTCCAAGTTCAGAAAACAATTCATCAGAGCAGTGAAATATCCGTTCACGTCAATTATTCAACAAATTAATAAACAAAATATCTAAGTTCTTCCCAGTTGCGTTGATAATACTTTTGCACGTGACACTGCACAACTGTCCGGTCGGAGAACCTGGCAGCTAGGAGAATAGAACTGGTTTAGAGCCCAAGATAGACACAACCTGGGAACAGACCCTTCGGCACAGGCAGTCCACGACATCCACATCCTGCCAATTACTGATCACAGCCTACCTTTTATTTCACCATAATCCTGATCTCGGCATCGCCGTACATCTCTAGATAAATAATTCTGCTCCTGTGCAGTCACACGAAGAACGGGTGGAATTTACACTGAACGCCCGGGAGATCAGGTCGGGCGTGGTCCATGCTCGGATTGAGTGTCCAACTTGGGCACATCCCCGAACACGTTATGAGCTGAGAACATTCACGTGTACAGAGATCCTAACTTCATCTGTCGAGTTCATCTGTGTCAGGTCTTTGGTATAAAAACTGTGATGTTTATTCACACGCACAATATCTTAAGTTCCATTTATCATCTGCGAAAAGTCTATTTCTAAAGGTAGAAGCGTGCATGACATCAATCTTCCTCATTTCCCAAAGTGTTAGTTAGGTGATAGCAAAAATAAAAAGTGAACGCGACAAAGTAAAAGCTGACGATAGACTTTTTAGTAAGGATTTAGGCGAAAGCCCGATGGTTAAATCAAACTGTCAAATGGCATCGGATAGACAATAAAATTATAGGGTATAAGAACAGAATTTTGAAATTTCTTCCTTCAACTTCTCCACTTTTCTTTCTTAGGTGATCTGTCCCAAACATCTCAATCAATCCCCAACCCCAAACGTCTTCCTTCTACCAAAACCGTTAGCCCCTTCAACAATCAATAACTTTTGATTATGTAAGCCCAATGAATTGGCTTCTGAACCCTCTGTGGCATCAAATTCGGGTCCTCTTCAAATCAATACCAACATTGCATTTGTCTTCGTTCATCCGACTTAGCCTGTAAATTTGCCTTCACCGATTCCAGAACAAGGACTCATAAGTTCACAAACAGTTGTTTTTTCCTATTGCCGCCCCCCTCCCCCGTTAGGCCCTCTCCACATATGAATAGTTCGCTCCAAAGTGCACCCCCTGAACCTCCATACACTGTATTCTATCTGTCACATCGTTGTCCACTCTGTCCGGCTGACCCCGAGCCGGCAACTCTTCTGGTCTGTGCAGGCAGATACTGCCCATCTGAATCCCATCCGTCAGCAAACTCTCCACTGCTCAAAGGCTCGTTTATCACCAGTTCCCCGGCTTATCTCTGTTCCCTGTTCCCCTAATATAATGACGCTACACCAGCTATCTCCTGGCCATTCGATTTATTACTTATTATAAGGAGGGTGCAAAGATCCTTGAAAATGTCACAGCAATCTCTGTTCTTGTCTCCCGTAATATCCTGGGATAAAGATGATCAGGGTATGAGAACATTAATAAAGAAATCCAACACAATATCCATTCCAATGTAAATAAGCCCCATACGGCACCGTCCCCTCCAGAGAACTCGCCATCTATGTCCGTTTCGCGAGTAAATGTAGAGGTGATATATTCAGTTAACTCTGTGGTTGTGCACACGGATCACCTTTCAAACGAGGTTGTAATTCTGTCGGAATGAAAGGATGCTGTGAAGGGGGGAATGGATAGCCACGGGAGGGCTGTGGGACAGGTGGCAGGAAAGTAATGCGTTGGGGGAGGGCAGGGGTGGCCTGGGCGCGGTCACACCCAACACACCAGGCAAAGACATATAATTCTATATAATGTGTTTACTGATCGTTGCAGAATGTCGCTTCCGTGCTTCATGCTCCCTATCCTCTCCCTATCCCTTTTCCCATTCATGAATTCCCTCACTCTGCCCCCTTCCACTTCTCAGTCCACAATCCGAGACCCATATCAGACTCAAGTTTATGATCACTCACGTATGTCTTGATTTTTTTTCCTTTGTAGCAGTAGAGTGCAATACATAAAACTACTATAATATTGTCTCAGGAAAAAGTCTCAGGCACCCCACCTATTTGAACATATATACCTCTATATACGCCTAAGACTTTTGCACAGTACACTAAAATCCACGATTTAGGTCTCTCTTATCTGTTTACTAACAGGAATGTTTCATGCCACCTTATGCCTTGTTAATGTATTGACATGATTCCTGCAATGCACAGGGAACTGGCTTTATCCAGGCTGACTATACTTAGACAGATCTACTCATGTTTCCTGGCCATGCCCTTGATTCCCATTGGCAATGCAGCTGGTGGAATTATCCCAGCACTGTTCATTACTCTAACCTGAACAGTCTGCGACCAATGTCTTCTTAAAAGCTTCGCACCTATCTGGCGGTCCTTTACTAATATAACATTTGCAAGCTCCTTCCTTATGGCATCGAATTGAGCGTTCGCACTATTGAGGGATTTGAACTGAACGTCGGTCTTTGTTTTGTCTCTCTGACAACCTGTAAACCAGTAGAGTGGTGTGCACTGATCACAAACGAGTTCCCCACTGGCGCAGAGGCCACTTGTTCAGTCTCATCCCCCCTCAAGCGATCGACTGCAACCATTTGACATTCAGTACCACCTTCCCGGTACTTTCAAAAAACATCTGCAGAGACATTTAAGACATTTTACCCAGTGTAAACAATGAACACTTCGGCGGTCAAAGGAGGACAAATTCATGAATTATTACACCCTATTATTTTCAGTATACATTCTCTCAATCCCCTTCATCTACTTTCTGTTAACCATATGGTGTCCTCTTGTGTGATCGCAGCGTTGTGATCACCCCTTTCGGATTTATAAGTTTTTCACAGAAGACGTCGCTGTTTGTTCCCCCGTTTCCGATACTCTGTACATCGTGTGAACTACCGTGATTTCCTCCCGAGTCGATCATACAGTTCGTCTCTATTTCATGTCCGTCAAATCACTGATACCCCAGTAAGGTACGTTACCAGTCCTACCATCCAGAGCCCCTCCTTATTTAGCCCTGTTCAGACATTTCAGCCGTTGTTTTAGCTGGACCAGATTCCGCTGCCGGCGTTGGTAGATTTCCTCCCGGTTCGCTACGGCCCACAGGAAATGCCGATGCCAAGAAAAATCCATTTGAGATCTTTCGGCTCCATGCATAGATGCATTTCAAAGGATCTGTTTTGTCGTCTGCTCGTCTTTTGCTCTAAATATATCTGTAGAAGCCTTCGGAATTCTCCTTCACCTTGCCTGCTATAAGAATATCGCGCCTTCTTTCAGCGCTCTAGTTTTCTATGCATTTTTATACACCTCGTACACCTCATTTGTTCCTGTTAACCAGGTCTATGTAGGGAAATACGGTGGGCGTTTGGGGTAAGGTCTCTCCTCCTGGATCGAGCCATAGAGGGGGCATCGTCAGTAGGAAGAGGTGGAGACAAGTGTCCGCACGTGGTAGGAGGATCCGGATAGGGGAGGGTGAGAAGCAGATGCGGTGCTGATGGTGGTCAGAAATTCGCTGCCTGGACAGAAGGGGTTGTCTCCATGTTTAATACCCTGTGATACCTCGGCATCGGGTCTTCTCCGAATCTCACTGCATTTCTCTTCATAGAAGCCGTTTGATCAGATTAATTCTTCCAGTATCTTTTTATTGACGCATACACATACGCCCTCCCCTAAATGAATGTATTCCCACCTGAATTCTTGCGGAATCCGTTGTATGTTTGTGTAACTAAATGGCTGTTTGTGGAGATGTAAACAGTGCGCATTCACGAGCAAGATACTGAGAATGGGTAGATAATTCCCTGAAGTTGACGGAGAAAATGATTCTTCCATAATACTGACAGAAGTGGGGAAATGGGGGGTTGCAGCCTGCGGTGACATCGTATTCCCAATGGTCATGTTAAACCGACTAAATCGTCAGTGCAGTTGGTCAGTTGCTGGTTTGAAGTCCGAAAAGAGCATCGTTCTTCTCTGTCAATGCGGGGTCGGTGTGTTTAAAGTTTCCCTGTGCGCAATGCATACCGTCGATCTCAGATACATTTTCAAACACATTTCAGTTCAGTTCAAATTTGCAGCATATTCGATACTGCTGTTCCTTCCCACACCAAGTCATTATGTTTATACTGACCTTGGCGATATTTTATAATATATAATATATGTTATATCCTATACGTCATAAAGTAAATTTATCATGTATCATAGTCAACCAGTTCTTCCAAACGTCCCGCATTGCTCTCAATGTAGGACATTAGTTTGATATCTCGAACTCACTGGCTTTATCCCACTTTCATGTATTCACCTCTCTCTCTCGCTCTCTCTCTCTCTCTCTCTCTCACACACACACACACACACACACGCACGCACACACACACAAACAGACACCTTAGTTACTGACTTAGTCACGCTGGGGCACCGAGGACTGCCGTAGAACGAGGGATCTGGGAACACTGATCCATTATTCCTTGAAAGTGGCGTCACAGGTCGTAAACGGAGCTTTTGGCACATTGACCTTCTTCAATGAAAGCAGTGAGTACATGAGATGATATCTTATGTTGAATTTCCATAAGATATCGTTGACGTCTAATTTGGAGTGTGTTGTGCATTTCCGCTCAGCTATGTACAAGGGGCATTGCATAAGATTGAAAGAGTGCAGGGAAAATTTACAGGAATGTTGCCTGGATATGAGTATCTGGCTTACTAAGAAAGATCGAATAGGTTGAGAGCTTATTCCTGAAAGCGTAGGAGAATGAGGGGAGATTTGATACAGATATATACATTTGTAAAAGGCACAGATGGGCTAGATGCAACAGGCTTTTTCCACTGAGGTTTGATAAGGTGAAGTGTGAAAGGTGAAATGTTTCAGGGGACAGTGCTGTTAAGAAGGCATACCGAGTGTTGGCATTCATCAACCGTGGGATCGAGTTCAAGAGCCATGAGGTAATGTTACGGCTATGTAAGACTTTGGTCAGACCCCACTTGGATTATTGTTTTCAGTTCTGGTCACCTCACTGCAGGGAGCAGAGGGATAATAGAGCAGATGGATAAGAGAGAGAGAGAGAGAGAGAGAGAGAGAGAGAGAGAGAGAGAGAGAGAGAGAGACAGAGGGAGAGAGCGAGAGAGAGAGCGAGAGAGAGAGAGAAGAGGAGAAGAGGAAATTTACAATGATGTTGCCTGGATTGAAGGTCTTACGTTACGAGAACAGGTTGAGTGAACTCGGCCTTTTCTCCTTGGAGTGACGGGGGATGAGCGGTGACCTGATAGAGGCGTATAAGATGATGAGAGGCATTGATAGCCAGGGGCTTTTTCCCAGGACTGAAATGGCTAACAGGAGGGGGCATAGTTTCAATGTGTTTAGAAATAGGTATCGAGGGGATTTCCGGGGTATTTTTCTTTCACACCAGAGTGGTGGGTGCGGGGAATGCACGGCCTGCGGCACTGGTAGAAGCGGATACAATAGGGTCTTTTAAGAGCCTCTTAGATAAGTACACGGAGCTTTCTAAAATAGAGGGTTATGTGCTTGGGAAATTCCAGGCAGTGTCTCGAGTAGGTTACATGGATGACACAGCATTGTGGGCCGAAGATTCTGCAATGTGCTGTTGATTTTTATTTTATATGTTCTGTGCAACGTGATGGGGAACGTCTTCATCGGATGGTGGTGGGAATATGTAACAATTTACAAGAGGTTGCGGATTCTGTATCCCCATGTATCAATATATGAATTAGTAGGTTATGTTTAGCTCTGGTGTGGTTTCAGATCGATAGGATTAGCCAGAATAACAGTTCAGCACAGACTAGCCGGGCCGAATCGTCTATTTTCAGCAGTGGTGTTATCTGATTCTAAATTGAAATTGAACCGACACAGACATCTTCTCCCAGCACGTTCTGACACGAGAGTGCTGTTTCCAGCGCGGCTACAAATAAATGTACTGTATATGCAGTATATGTAAATCAATGATGTATAAAGTTTGGAAAAAATATAATCCCTCCATACCTCCCTCTCCTGTCTTCTCCTATCTTTTTCGATCTCCCCCTCCACCATTAAGGGCAATATCAGGAACAATACGAAGATGAGGTATCTGCCGGATATACGCAGCCGGGATCAATCAGTTCCTTGTTCAGTAAAAGGAACATGACAGTGCCTGAGTAGGACAAGGGTTGGCTAAGAAATACCCCTTACTGAAAAGATAAAAGAGAAACCAAAACGATTGATTTTTAAAGTGTGGCTGCAGGGAATAGACGCCCTTAGCATAAATGGTGATCCATCTGTAGAACCACAGGAAATGGTCGAACTGTTAAATGAACGCATCTCATTTATAATTACATGTGAGACGGACATTGTGAGTTCACTGGAGGGGTCTATTGCATGTGAGAACAAATCAACATTAGAAGGGTTGGAGGTCTTCATGAATATGGTCTCCAAATTTGAGGAAGGACATTCTTACTATTGAGGGAATGCAGCATAGGTTCACGAGGTTAATTCCTGGGATGACGGGACTGTCATATGTTGAAAGATTGGAGCGATTGGGCTTGTATACACTGGAATTTAGTAGGATGAGAAGGGATCTGATTGAAACATATAAGATTGTTAAGGGATTGGACACGCTAGAGGCGGGAAACATGTTCCCGATTGAGGGGAAGTCCAGAACCAGAGGCCACAATTTGAGAATAAGGGATAGACCATTTAGAACGGAGTTGAGGAAACCTTTTTCACCCAGAGAGTTGTGGATCTGTGAAATGCTCTGCCTCAGAAGGCAGTGGAGGCCAATTCTCTGGATGCTTTCAAGAAAGAGTTAGGTAGAGCTCTTAAAGATAGTGGAGTCAAAGGATATGGGGAGAAGGCAGGAACGGGGTAAAAATTGTGCATGATAAGTCATGGTCACAGTGCATGGCGGTGCTGGCTCGAATGTCCGAATGGCCTTCTCCTGCACCTATGGTGTATTGTATATTGTCTATCCTAATATCCTCGCCTCCTGTATCCTCTGGGGAAACAAAGCACAGATTGTTGTGCCCTTGGAAGCGATCTTTGTGCCCTCCTTATCAAACAGTAATGAATGCAAAGGATGGCGGATGGACAATGTTGTGTCGCAATGTAAGACACAGATAAGCCGGGAACTACTGTAGATGAGCTTCACAACAGTGCAGGGTCAGACAATGGATGGGATTCAAATGGACAGGATTTACCTGAGGAGACAAGTGGTGTCGCCGGCGGGGGGTCAGTTTGACTGAGTGGGCAATGCAGTGACAGGTGGAATACAGTGCATGAAGTTGTGGGGTAGGACTTAAGAAAGAAAGATTAATGCGCAAAGAAGTTTCTAATTGCGGAGGTAATTCAGAAAAAAAAAAGATTCATATGAAGTGACGAGTCCCAGCTCTGGATTTACTGAAGTCTAACGTGCAGGGCAATTGCTTAGTAAAGAAGCGAATGCAATTCCGGCAGAGGAATCGCATTTGATGCCACCGATGGCGTGGAGGACCGGTACGAGGGTGAGGTTAAAGAAAACAGTTTGATTGTTAATTGGTGAGGGGGTTCACAGTTTCTTGGTGAATAGACTTGGGTTGAGAAAGAGATTACCTGAGAAAGAACAGCAGAAGAGCTCGATGGAGCGAATGGCGGATTGTGCTTCTGTATCCTGTGGTTTAATGGTCTGATTCCGAGTCGTTCGACCGTCTGTATTGACCATCGGGCCTTCGCCCAAAGTCTTAATAAACCGTCTATCGACAGCTTCTGTATCCTGTGGTTTAATGGTCTGATTCCGAGTCGTTCGACCGTCTGTATTGACCATCGGGCCTTCGCCCAAAGTCTATCGACAGCTTCTGTATCCTGTGGTTTAATGCCGTGTCATTTGACCGTCAGTGTTAACCATCGGGCCTTCGACCGAAGCCTCAATAAGCTGTCTGTCGACAGCTTCGATCGCTTTGCCTTCATGAACGGTCTTGTTACCTGCTAAAAGACACCCAGGGAAATGAGGAAGGAAGACTTCCTTCCTCACAACGTCATGCAAGTCACCATCAGCTACAGACTTTCTGCAGGTGATATTTGGACCCTGGAGAGACACTGCCTGTGCAGGGGGACACATCACAAAGCTGATACCAACTGACTGGACAGGCACACTCACAGCTGAAGTGAGGATCTCTGTACACGCCAGTGTTGTCTGCTCATAGCATTTCAAAGAACGGGCCGATGTTGGAGGCAATCAGCTAAGTCTCTTTGTGGCGCTGTCTGTTCATTTTGCGTACAGGCCAGGCTCGATCTGATTCCCGGAGCGCTCAGTGTGGATTCCGCCCGTTCTCCTAGTGACGGCAGTATTTCCGCTAGTTTCCAGTTGTTCCGTTTCCTCTCCGTCACCGAGTGCAACGGCTTTTAGGCCACTCGACCGGTGAGTATTTACACCGGAGGGTGGGATTCGTTATCGAAAGTGGCGTGGCGGTGACGACAGCCGGAATATAGCGAAAGAGAATAAAACAATAAAAGGTAGGTTGAGTTTAATAGTTGATTAAGGGTTACGTGGTGGGCTGTGGGTGCGGGAGGGGATGTTTCCGAGCTGCGTCTTTCTCGGAATCTAAACCAATTTTATTCTCGCATGTGCCACGATCTTCGGTGCCCGCCGGTTCGGTAACGTCAAGACAGAAAGAAATCAGCGACCGCCTCGGAGAGGCATTAGATATTGCGTTTGTTAATCATTTGAGTAATTGACGTGAGAGGATATTTCGCTGCGCTGATGAACTGCTCTCTGAACTTTGTCTGCGTTACCCCATAAATAAAAGTGTTTGTACAGCAACTTAATAACATCAGCATGTAACCGCTGTGTTCAACTATGTATTCCGTAACGTTGTAACTATTCTGATCCAACCCGGCGATGGTGTAATAAAGGAATTCGGCAACACTCACCGACCACAGGGTGATGAAGCTGCCGGAGATGGTGAGAAGTAAGATCACAGACCTCCTCCTGCTCTCCATCTCCGGGTCACTGCGGTTCTCCGCCTTGCTCTGACCCCTCAGCCCCTTACGGACGCGACTCGTCACTAAAATGTGTCTGACTGTCAGAGCGTTGAACAGTAGTATAACACGAACGGGAGCAATGGCGTTAAGACGATAGAAAACATTCTATATCCCACCCACCCGGGATCCTCAAAGTAGGCCGGCTTTCGAATGCAGTCCCAGGGTATGTTGTTAATCACGTTAACAGGACGAAATATAAAGAAGATGGGCTCATTTTTAAAACAGAGCAGAACGCCGGTTGTTATCAGAATCACAGCCGCAGTTTTCCCGGTGCAATACTTTGCTTTCAGCTTCTGACAACAGATGGCGACAAACCGATCAAACGTAAAAGTGACGGTGAACCAGACAGAACAGTCTGTGGCTGCCAAACCTACGGCGTAGATCACACTGCATACGGGGGTGATGTCCGGGAAAGTCCCGGGGAAGTAATAATAACTGACCCGCCACAATATGACCTGAAAGATGATGGTTAGTAGATCGGCCGTTGCCATGGCCACCAGGTAGCGGGTGGTGCAGGTGGAGAGACCGCACTTTCCCCGGGACAGGATCACAGTCGCCAGTAAATTCACTGGGGGAACAGCAAAAAAAGAATGAGTGAATTGCTGTCTCGCCGCTCCATGGGCTGGATTAGCTGAAAATTGACAACAATAAAACATTGCGAACAACTCATTTCTGGAGTTTTAAAAGTTGTAAAACGGTACGGTGCTCGGTACTGGAATAGGATCACTGTTTTGGAAGTAGGCAATGTCAACTGATCACGGAGGGCGCTTTGTAGAAATCAATATCATTCCCCCATCATCACTTTATCGGCTGATTTGTAAAGCCTGGATACCTCGTCCGCTTTCTCAGTGATGGTGATCGCCGCGTTCCCGTCAGCTAAACTCTGCCACTCTCCGCGTACCGAGAAGCTCGGTCCCTCCACTTCTTTCCATTGACAAATTTCAATGTAAATTTAGTTTTCTAGTTCGACTGCCTTCGCTTCCCCCTCGGTTTCAGTTTGCACACAGGGGCCTCGGCTGGCATGCTTCTTTTAAATTCTGCAAGTAATATTTACCGGGGCTCCTACACCCATTCCTTTCTGATCGGTGACAATGTGTCCGATCAGAAAGTTCCAATCTTCTCTGACCGGATGAACGTTTCAGATATTTTGCTCGTTAGTGCTTAAAGCAACCAATTCCTAAAGCGCAGTTACATGGAAACATCTGCCTGTTTTAGATGTCGCTCCAAAGCACTGCAGTGTTTCTCTAAATGATTCGATGCTTATTGTTCCAGAGCCGACTATGGCCTTTACCTTACCCTGTCTGACCTCTAACGGAAACCGCTGTATTGGCTCAAAACTCCCGCATCACTTCACGGAACAGGACATGGAAACAAACCCTGGTGCGCTAAAGCGCGCACAGACCCTGATTTAAATGTTGGAAACTCCGGATGGTTTGGAATCTAAGTCACGTGATGTCTACCTCTCTCCCCTGAATCTCACCGGCGATCCGCTTCCCACGTTTCTTTCACATTTGCAGCAATTTCTTAAAGCACAGCGTAATGCCTTTAGATTTGAATTTAAAGCAAGTTACACTATTGATATGGAATAATACCAAGTAGCCCATAAAGCTACCGTGCGATTATAAAGGGTTACATTAACAACGGCATCACAAGGCATCCGTTAGTCTTGCGAGACCATGGATCTGCGCCTGGAAAGTCTTCACTCTCCAGGGCGCAGACCTGGGCAAGATTGTATGGAAGACCAGCAGCTGCCCATGCTGCAAGTCTCCCCTCTCCACGACACCAGTGTTGTCCAAGGGAAGCGACATCACAACGCTGTCAGTAACTGGACGAGTCCAAACACTGTACACACAGAACAGCAAAAGATAGTTCTCCTATGTTCTTACCAGGAACACCAATAACGGCAATGATCATGTGCCATATCTTTCTCACGCGGTAGAATGTTTCAAGCATTCTGTGTGAGATTCAGCCCGTCTCCCAGCTGCCCACGATCTCGCTGAAGAAACTCTGAGCTGATGAATCTCCACGCTCATTCATTTATACTCGCTCCAGCACACTGAATATTCAATACTACACAAGGCTGACGTGTCTTCCAACAGCTGGGGTACAAATAAACATGATGTCATTCAAGTAAAATCCCAATTGTGATGAGGTATGGATAGCTTGAAACAAAATTGCAAAATCTCAATGACGAAATAATTACGATCCGAGAAGACAGTGAATATGTTTGTGAAACACTCTCAGGCTAAACTCTCGGTTTCATAATTGCTGTTGTGGGAGTAGTTAACCCTTTCCTCTCCAGCTCTGAGGAACGTCTCGGCCCGAAATGTCGACTGTTTGTTTGCTGATTTCCATAGATGCTACCTAATATGCTGAGCTCCTCAATCATATTGTACGTGCATCAAAATAATACAACCCCTGACATGGTAAATCTTCCTCTTCTTCTTGCGCCCTTAACTCCTGGTGGAGTCGTCGGGGCGCCGTCGTGACGAGCTTTGCACCATCTTTCCGGTGTGCTCATCATGTGGCGTGTCTTGCGCATCTGAAACCTGGCGGAGCCCATCCCTCTCCAGGTTTGACCACAGACGATTTCCTCCAGCTAGGTGGCTCGCCTTGGTCGGGAGCACTTGGCCGTTGTAGTTCATCTGTAAACCTCTCCGTCCCGGCCGGGGACTTTATCATGGAAGTCTTTCGCCCAGTGGTGCCTGTTAACACCACCCCCTCACGTGGTTTAGCCCGCCAGCTGACGCGGTTTACCGGGGTATGGCGCTTTGAGCCAACACGTGAGAGATTTAGGAGATGGATGGGGACCAGTGATACCCGTCCACCCTGTCTGGTAGGGAGCAGCATGCCAGATATCAAAGGTATTACCTCTGTCCAGAGCCCCCTGTACCCCTATATGGTAAATCAGCTCCCATCAAATTTCACATCCGTATAAGGCATAGTAATTCAATGCCCATCCACATGGCTCCCGAAATGATGCAAATGCTTAAACCGACAGAGAATCTACATTGATTACAGTTAGAACAACAATGACAATTGTTTTGCGGGTGTACTGAATCGGGAGCGTTGTTGACCGTGAGATACAGAGGTGATAGCAAGTGTGTGAAACCTGTAGAATTTTCTCTATTGCAGCAGAAATATGACCTAAAATGTGTACAGACTTTCATGTACGTTCTAAAAATAGACTAAGAGAACACAATTAAATAAACAACACAAAAAACATTGTGCTTGTTAATTTATTTATCGTGAAAAATGATCCAATTTTACATGTATTTGCTGGAAAGGTATGTGAACCTCTGGGTGAACGCGTCCTACAAAAGCTATTTGAAATCAAGTGTTCCAATCAATGAGATAGGGTTGGAGGTGTGGGTTGTGGAAATTACCTGCCCTATTAAAACGAAACACAAAATCAGGTTACTGATCGAGCCTGCTCTTCTCAAAGAGGATCTGTTTATCGACATCATGCCTCAATCGAAACGAATTTCAGACCTTAGAAGACGAAGTGTAGAGATACATGACGCTGGAAATAGCTACAGAAGTATTTCTAATGACCGGAGTGTTCAGAAGTCCACAAATAGAGAAACTATCAACAAGCAGAGGAAACTCGGTGCTGTTGCTACTCTCCCTGCGGGTGTGCATTCTGCAAAGGTCACGCCAAGCGAACAGCGTGCAGTGCTGAAGGAGGTGAGAAAGAACGCAAGGGTAACAGCAAAAGACCTGCAGAAACCTACAACTTGCGGCTCTGTCCATGTGACTACTATAAGAAAAACGCTGAATATGAATGGTGCTCATTGAAGACACGACGGAGGAAACCACTGCTCTCCAAACAAAAAAACTAATAACATTGCTGCACGTCTGAAGTTTGCAAAAGGCGACCTCGATGTTCTACAATGCCTCCGGGACAATATTCGGTGGGTAGATGACAGAAAAAAAAGTTGAACATTTTGGTGATGGAGGATGAGAGGTGACCTGACAGAGGTGTATAAGATGATGAGAGGCATTGATCGTCTGGATAGTCAGAGGGTTTTCCTCGGGCTGAAATGGCTAACACGAAGGGGCATAGGTTCAGCGTGCCTGGACATAGGATAGGGTTATCACACAGAGAGTGGTGAGTGCGCGGAATGCACTGCCTGCGACGGTGGTGTAGGCGGATACAACGGGGCCTTTTAAGGGACTGTTAGATAGGTACAAGTTGCTTAGAAAAAGTGCTATGCAGTTGGGTAATTCTAAGCAGGTTCTAAAGTAGGTTACATGGTCGGCACAATACTGTGGGCCAAAGGGCCTGGAATCTGCTGTAGATTTCTATGTAAATGCTCATTGCAGGTCTGGAGGGAAAAGGGCCCTGCACACCAACGCCAAAACACCGTCCCAGGTTTGGTGCCGCAGGGCCTGGACAGCCTCCACCCGCTGAGGGAAAAACGAATTCAAAATTGTACCAAGACATCTTTCAGTGGGATTCTAATGTAGCAATCCATCACCTGAGGCTTAATAGAAGTTGAATAATGTAACAAGCATTGATCCAAAATATACGAGTAATTCAACAACAACATGGTTTAAAAAGAAGAAAATTCTTGTCCTGTAATGGCCGAGTCAAAGTCCTGAACTTAATCCGTGGAAATGTTGTGGATGGACGTGAAGTAAGTAGTTGATGCAAGGAGGCCTAGCAACGCTCCAGAGTTGAGGCGGTTTTGTCAGGAGGAATGACCTAAAATTCCTCCAGGTCAATGTGCAGGACTGATCAATTGCTACCGGAAAGGTTTGTTTAAAGGTATTGCTGTACAAGGTGCTCACACCTGTATCGAAAGCAAAGGTTCACATACTTCTTTTTTCCCAACAAATATATGTAACGTTAGATAATATTTTTTTTCTTTAAGTAAATGAACAAGTATAATATTTTATGTTACTTATTTAATTGGGTTTTCTTTATCCAGTTTTAGGACTTATGTGAAGATCGGATCACATTTTCGGTCATATTTATGTAGAAAGAGATCAAATTAGACAGGGTTCACAAACTTTCCAGCACTGTAGATAGTCATATGTAACTATTTGATATTCTGAATTGCACTTTTTCTGCAAAGATAACACGACATTGTATTTTCTGTTTTTTTTTTCGTGACATGCTACCTCGATGAATTATCTGAACTGAGTAGCACAAAAGAAGAGCGTTCGCTGTGTCTACATACTCGTTGCAGGAAAAGGCAGTGGATCATTGGGTATGGGACGGAATTCATCAATTTGTCAGATGGTCAGCGAAGGGCAGATAAGGGTCAATACTGAGGCGCTGGGTGATTACTTTCCATGGGTGAGTAGGGCTGGAATATTCACAAAGAGTGACGGGGTTGTCGAGAGCGCTGATGTAGAGACAGACAAAGAAATGGAAGTTCGAACATCAATGAAGGTGGGAATGTAGTTCAATACATTCCGATTACCTGCCTTTTCTGACTAGGAGGGTCATAATCTATAAATATATAATATTGGTCTGATTAGAACATCTCAATGTTTCTGCTTCCCGTCAGTAAAGGATGTGATTGCAGTGGAGTTGATGCAAAGGGTTTTCACCAGGAAGCTGCCGAACATGGAACATTGCAGAAATTCAGGAATCATACTCTCCTTGAAATGAAGGAGGAATAGGTGTTTCATACAAACCTTAAAACATGATTAGCGACATACATGTAGTGGTAACATTTCTCTATATCAGATAATTTGAATTGAATTGACTTTATTATTTATATCATTCATAAACATGAGGAGTTCAAATCTTTATGTTTCCTTTAAATGTGCAATCTGCAATTATAACAATTTATAATAAATATTACGTACAACAGGATAGTTAATATAACATAGAAATACAATTACGTGAGCATGAATTAATCAGTCTGATGGCCTGGTGGAAGAAGCTTTCCCGGGGCTTGTTGGTCCTGGCTTTTATGCTGCAGCACCGTTTCCGGAACGGTAGCACCTGGGACAGTCTGTGGTTGTGGTGATTCGGGTCTCCAGTGATTCTTCGGGTCCTTTTTTGCACACCTGTCTTTGCAAGTGTCCTGAATACTGGGAAGTTCACATCTACAGATGTGCTGGGCTGTCCGCACCACTCTCTGCAGAGTCCGGCGATTGAGGGAAGTACAGTTCCCATACCAGGCAGTGATGCAGCCAGTCAGGATGTTCTCAAATGTTCCTTTATAGAAAGTTCTTAGAATTTGGGGCCTATACCTACTTATTCAACCGTCTGAGGTGAAAGAGGCTCTGTCGTTCCCTTTTCATCACACAGCCGGTATTTACAGACCACATGAGATCCTTCGTGATGTTTATACCCAGGAACTTAAAGCTGTTCACCCTCCCTACCCCAGATCCATTGATGTCAATACTGGCTAGCCAGTATTCATCCTGTAATCCAAAACCATCTCCTTTGTTTTTGCGAGTTTGTGGGAGAAGCTGCTTTCTTGACACCACTGTGTCAGGGTGATGACCTTTTCTCTGTAGGCTGCTCATTATTATTTGAGATTAGGCCAATCAGTGTAGTGTAGTCAACAAATTTAATTAGCAGATTGGAGTTGTGGGTGGCGACACAGTCATTGGTATACAGAGAGTAAAGGGTGGGGCTTAGTACACGGCCCTGAGGGGCACCTTTGTTGAGGATCAAAGGGGCAGCGGTGAGGGAGCCCGTCCTCACCACCTGCTGGCAATCTGAAAGGAAGTCTAGGATCCATCTACACAAGGCACGGTGAAGTCCGAGGTGTTTCAGCTTCCTGTCAAGCCGGGGGAGGGGGGAGGAATTATACTGTTAATTGCTGAACTGTAATCCAAGAACAGCATTCTCAGATTTGTAACGAAGGTGTGTAGAGCTGTGGCTATTGCGTCATCTGTCGATCGGTTGTGTCGGTAGGCGAACTGTAGGGGATCCAGTCTGGGTGGCATTATACTGCAGATATAGTCCTTTACCAGCCTCTCAAAGCATCTGTTATTATTGCGTCTAATATGAAGGGAGTAGGTTCAGTTGAAGTGTGTTTCTGCCTGTTAGCATAAGTTCTTGACTTTCCTCGTTTCATTCTGATATTAACAAATGGCACGACTTCGATACATTTGTGCCAACCTAGGCTACTGTACTGTCAGTTTTCACAAGCATGTCTCCTCTACATAAAAACAAACGGTTGTGCGTGCTTTGACTGTTCCCCAATTCATCTCACTATAACGCTAAAACCACTGATATTCAAAGTCCTGTTCTCTGTCTTCAGCGCTCTCTACTGCCATCGTGAGGCGGCACTAAAATTACAGGATCGGCATCTCATCTTCCAACTGGACGCCTTGCAAGGATCGGGAAGCTTTCAGACTTAGACTGCTAATTATTGCCTGCCGAATTCATTCATGGAAAGTCTGTACTTCAAGGCCTCGTGCCGACCACTCAGTGCTTATTCGTAAGAGTTTCTTATCCAGTAGTGCTGTTTGTTATTTGGCCTTTCGATTGGGATCGGCTGTCTCTGTTATATAGAGTCTTGGTCTGAGTTCATTCTCGAACTTGCTCTGCACATGGCGTCACCGTCATCCATAGTCCTCTCGTTACATCCACAAGATCATGCGGCTCCTACAGTGTGTCATCCAATCACAAGATCTTTGTGAAGTTCCTCCTACAACTGAAATAATGTCTGACCAGGAAATGGGGGACTTTTGAATGGAACACGACCGAAACCTGATTTGTAGACGTGAACGAACCAACCTTGACTGACTCCCTGCTGCCTTTTGAATTGCGGAGGCAACTAGAATGTAAGTGGCTAACATAGACTATGGCACGTCGAACATGCTACACTGTTGAGAGAGTGGGAGCGGGGGTGGTGAGGGATATCGGACACTTCGAAGCCCAAAGACCGAATCAGAAAGATGTGGGAGCAGGGCTTGGCACGGCTGGACTGTGGCTCCCAATCCTGGTCTCGTCAATTTAAGATGGACGTGGGGGTCTCCGTCATGTAGCCGAGAATATTCCTGGGAATATTTCCACCGGGAAGGAACCTCAGACCCAGGTTAGACTGGAAAAGCTATTATGACTCGTCCTGGAGCAGAGAAGCCGAAGAAGTGTAAATCTAGTCAAGAATAAAAGAAGAGCTTACGAAATATTCAAAAAGCTAGGTAATGACAGAGAGCTAGAAGATTATAAGGCTAGCAGGAAGGAGCTCAAGAAAGAAATTAGGAGAGCCAGAAGGGGCCGTGAGAAGGTTTTGGCGGACAGGATTATGGAAAACCCCAAGGCATTCTAGGATTATGCTAAGAGCAAAAGAGGTTAAGAAGTGAGAGAATAGGACCAATCAAATGTGGCAGTGGAAAAAAAAGTGCATGGAACCGGGGAAGATAGCGGAGGTACTTAATGAGTACTTTGCTTTAGTATTCACTACGGAAAAAAGGATCTTGGCGTTTGTAGGAATGACTTGCAGCAGACTTAAAAACTTGAGCATGTAGGTATTAAGGAAGGAGGTGTGCTCGAGCTTTTAGAAAGCATCAAGATGGATAAGTCAGCGGGACTTGTACAAAGCCTACAGCAGCAACGTTCTCCAAATCACCCAACGCCACATCGACGATTGCATTGTTGCTGCTTCCCGCACCTGTGCTGACCTCGTCGAATTATTCAACTTTGCCTCCAACTCTCACTTTATCCTCAAATTTACCTGGTCCGTTTCCGACAGCTCTCTTCTGTTTCTCTATCTCTGACTCCATCTCCGGAGACAGTCTATCCACTGGTATATTTAGCAAACCTACAGACTCACAGCAGTCCGGACGGTACCTCTTTCCACCCTGTCATTTGTACAGAATACCACCCCTACTTTCAGCTCCTCCGTCCCTGCTGTATCTGCTCTCAGATTGAGGCTTTTCATTCCAGAGCAACTGAGGTGTCCTCCTTCTTCAAAGAAATGGGCTTCCTCTCCTTCAACATCAACGCTGCCTCACCCGCATCTCTTCCATTTCACGCACATCTGCCCTTACACCATCCTCCCGCCGCCCCATCCCGGATAGAGTTCCTCTTGTCCTCATTACCACACCACAAGCCGCATTCAGCACATAATTGCACGTAACTTCCACCACTGCCGACGTGATCCCACCACCAAGCACATCTTCCCATCCTCATATAGACCCCGACCAGTTCTGCTCTCTGCAGGGATGACTCCCTATGTGACTCCTTGACTGGCCCCACTGATCTTCCTCCTGGCAATTAACATGGCAACTGGAACAAGTGCAACATTTGCCCTTACACCTCCTCCCTCAGGGCCCCAAACAGTCGTTCCAGTTGTGGCGACACTTCACCTGCGAGTCTGTTGGGGCCATCTACTGTATCCGGCCGTTGAGAGCTCCTATATATCAGTGAGACCCAACGTAGATCGGAAGCCTCTCCCCCTCGTCGAGCACCTGCCACGAAAAGCGGTGCTTCCCATTTCAATTCTACTTCCCATTCCCATTCTGACACGCCAGTCCGTGGCCTCCTCTACTGCCAAGGCGGCGACACACAGGTTCGAGCACTGACACCGTGTATTCCGTCAGGGTAGCTTCCAATATTATGGCATGAACATCGATTTCTCTAACGTCTGGTCATTGCCCTCCCCACCCCCACAAACTCTTCACCATTCCACATTCATGTTTCCCTTTCACACCTGATCATCCCCACCCTCTGGTGCTCTCCCCTACCAACCCCACGTCCTTTTTTCCCCATGGACTTCTCTCTGCTTGATTCAGATTACCCCTTCTCCAGACCTTTATTTCTTTCACCAATCAACTTCCCAGCTCTTTATTTCACCCCTCCGTCTCTCCCGGTTACATCTATCAGCTGCCTCCTTAGCTATTTCCTCCCCTCCCACAGCTTTTTTAAACTGACTTCTCCCCTCCCTTTCCAGTACCGATGAAGGGTCTCAGCCCGAAACAAATGACTGTTTACTCTTTTCCGCAGATGCTGTCTGACCTGCTTAGCTTCTCTGGCATTTTGTGTGCGTTGCTTTGGATTTCCAGCATCTGCAGACTCTCTGGTGTTTGTTCTACCCGTTTGAATTGATTGACCCGCTCCTCCACGGAGCCGACGAAAAGGCCGGCATAGCTCGGAATCATGCGAGTGCTCATGGCTACACCTTTTGTTTGAAGGAAGTGGGAGGATCTAAAGGAGAAATTATTGAGAGTGAGGACAAGCTCCGCTATACGGAGGAAAGTGATGGTGGAATGGAAGTCGTTGGGTTTGGTGTCCAGATAGAAATGAGGGAGCTTTGGGAACTTCCTGCTGAGGGATGATGTGTATAGGGACTGGATCTGGGCCAGGCATCTGAAAACATTGAAAAGATCCAAAACGTGAGAGCTATCATGAATGTTATAGGAAGGGAATGAACCATGGGGGATGAAACTGAGGCAGGTTATACAGATATGAGTTCAGTGGGGCGGAACAAGCTGTAGCAGGCACATTTGTGGGTCTTGGGTACGAGGTCGCCGGGGGCGGGAATTATGAGGGTGTTACAGTGGAAGTTGATCCCCAGAGCTCATAAGGTCAGTGATGGTCTGGAGACAATGGCCTGGTGCTCCGTGATGGGGTCCCGTTGGAGGAGTAAGTAAGAGACGGTGTCTGAGAGATGTCGCTGGGCTTCCGTAAGGTAGATCGGTCTGAAAGCAAATTAATCTGTCTGAATTTTAAAGCAATAATCAAGCACTGATTGCACCTGAAATTAGAAGTGAATTCCGGATTTTGCTACACGTCAAGTTATAAATTTTCTTGTAGCGATAACTAAACGGAAATGACTGCTAACCTAACCTTCCTGCAACCTTGTTTTTGGAGAGGGCAACGTGAAGCAAAGTGGCACAACATATTGAGGAATTTCGAGAGAATTTTGGTATTCAAGTAATTGGAAACGACTTGTTACTAATTCAATGTTTTTAAAGTGAGATGGCAATTCTGGATTGCACAGTATGTTTCCAGAAACTCCGAATTAGACGAACGGGCAATTTTAACGTTGGGACTCGATCATAATGTGTTGATCTAGTGATTGGGACGTTTATGTAAAGTGATTTGCAATGGCGTTAAATTGTCCGGTAAAGTGGGTATAGTTCACTGTCAGCACGTCACGTTTATTTTGAGTTAATACTGGGTAGATAGACTTAAGAAAAAATAACTGAATTGGCTATATTTCTGACATCCTTCGTATAAAGAGCAGCAAAAATCTTTACGTTTTTTTCCCGTCTAAATGTGCGATGTGTAATTATTGTAATTTATAATAAATCGTGTGTAGTACTACTTCTTAGACAATCTGTACTGTTCTTGCTTATTTTAATATAACGGCAGTCAATGTTTTACGAGAACAAGGACAGACGTCCGGATTTCCAGACGCGTCACGCTCTTTTCACGATAGCCTGATAACACATGTAGCGTGACAGAGAGTGACCAGAGTGATTGTGATCGAGTGAGACGGAGGCATCGAGCTTTTGGAAATACTGTACAATGTGAACTTCGCGTCGCACACGAGAACACAGAAATATTTAAATAACTTGTCAAAGAAAATTCGGTTAAGAAAAAAAAGATTGGGGAATGACGTAATAATTAATAATAATCCGAAGTTCATCAATGCTGGAGCTTGATGAACTTCGGATTATTCGGGAGGCAGAGGGAGAAATAGAGAGGAGCTACAGGGAGATAGTCACCCCTAAGAGTCAGGAGACAGGTAGCTGGGTGACTGCCAGGAGAGGGAAGGGGATTAGACAGAATGAGCAGAGCACCCCTGTGGCCGTTCCCACCAATAATAAATACATCGTTTTGGATACTGTTGATGGGGACGACCTACCAGGGACAAGTTGCAGTGGTTGCATCTCTAGCACCGAGATGGGACACTCAACTCAGAAGGGAAGGAGGAAAAAGAGGAGAGCAGTAGTGATAAGGGATTCGATAGTCAGAGGGACAGATAAGAGGTTCTGTGGAAGAGATCGAGAATCCCTCACTGGTGCCAAGGTCCGTGATATCTCCGATCTAGTTCTCGGTATTCTCAAGTGGGAGGGTGAGCAGCCGGATGTCGTGGTCCATGTAGGGACCAATGACGTGGGTAGAAAGAGTGAGGAGGTCCTGAAAGGTTAATTTAGGGAGTTAGGTGACAAGTTAAAGAACAGGACCTCCAGGAAAGCAATCTCAGGATTGCTACCAGTGTCACGTGCAGGCAGGTTTATAAATAGTAAGATAGCACAGATCAACACGTGGCTGAAGACATGGTGCAGGAGGGAGGGCTTCAGATTTATAGATAATTAGGCAGTTTTCCAGAGAATGTGGGACCTGTTCCGGCGGGACGGTCTACAACTGAACTGGAGGGGGACAAGTATTCTTGCAGGTAGGTTTGCTAGAGAGGCTCCGGTGGATTTAAATTAGATACGAGTGGGGAGGGGAACCAAAGTGTAGGAACAGATGTAGTGGAGAAGGAAGAAAAAGAAAATCGTAAAGTTGTTTGCACAGTTAGTGATAAACAGAGAGTGAGAGGTGGAAAATTTCTTAACTGCATTTATTTTAATGCTAGGAACATTATAAGAAAGGTGGGCGAGCTTAAAGCATGGATTGATACCTGGAAGTATCATGTGGTAGCTGTTAGTGAAACATGGTTACAGGAGGGGTGTGATTGGCAACTAAATATTCCTGGATTTAATTGCTTCAGGTGTGATAGAATCCGAGGGACAAGATGGGGAGGTGTTGCATTGCTTGTCAGAGAAAATATTACAGCGGTGCTCTGGCAGGATAGATTAGAGGGCTCGTCTAGGGAGGCTGTTTGGGTGGAATTGAGGAATAGGAAAGGTGGTGTAACTCTTATGGGGTGTATTATAGACCACCAAATGGGGAGCGAGAATTGGAGGAGTAAGGTTGTATGGAGATAGCAGATATTTATAGTAAGCACAAGGTTGTGATTGTGAGAGATTTTAATTTTCCACATATAGACTGGGAAGCCCATACCGTAAAAGGGCTGGATGGTTTGGAGTTTGTAAAATGTGTGCAAGATAGTTTTTTGCAGCAATACATAAAGGTACCAACGAGAGAAGGGGCAGTTTTGAATCTCCTTTTAGGGAGTGAGATAGGTCAAGTGACGGATGTTTGTGTTGGGGAGCACTTCGGGTCCAGTGATCACAATGCTATTGGTTTCAATATAATTATGGAGGAGGATAGGTCTGGACCCAGGGTTGGCATTTTTGATTGGAGAAAAGCTAACTTTGAGGAGATGCGAAAGGATTTAGAAGGAGTGTATAGGGATAATTTGTTTTATGGGAAGAATGTAATAGAGAAATGGAAGTCATTTAAAGGTGCAATTTTGAGAGTGCTGAATCTTTATGCTCCTGTTAGGTTGGAAGGAAAGGTTAAAAGTTTGAGAGAGCCATGGTTTTCAAGGGATATTGGAAACTGGGTTCGCAAAAAAAGAGACATCTACAATAAATATAGGCAGCATGGAGTAAATTAGGTCCTCGAGGAATATAAACAATTTAAAAATAATCTTAAGAAATAAATTGGAAAAGCTAAAAGAAAATGCGAGGTTGCTCTGGCAAGTAAGGTGAAAATAAATCCCAGGGGTTTCTACCGTTATAGAAATAGCAAAAGGATAGTGAGGGATAAAATTTGTCCCTTAGAGAAACAGAGTGGACAGCTATGTGTGGAGCCAAAAGAGATGGGGGAGATTTTGAACAATTTCTTTTCTTCGGTATTCACTAAGGAGAAGGATATTGAAGGCTGTAAGCTAAGGGAAACAGGTAGGGAAGTTATGGAAACTATGATGATCAAAGAAGAAAAAGTACTGGAGCTTTTAAGGAATATAAAAGTGGATAAGTCTCCGGGTCCTGCCAGATATTCCCTAGGACCTTTAGGGAAGTTAGTATGGAAATAGCAGGGGCTCTGACAGAAATATTTCAAATGTCATTACCAACGGGGATAGTGCCGGAGGATTGGCGTATTGCTTATATTGTTCCATTGCTTAAAAAGGGTTCTACGAGTAAACCGAGCGATCATCGGCCTGTGAGTTTGACGTCAGTGGTGGGTAATTTGATGGAAAGTATTCGTAGAGATGGTATATATAATTACCTGGATACAGAGGGTCTGATTAGGAACCGTCAACACGGATTTGTGCGTGGAAGGTCATGTTTGACAAATTTTACAGAATTTTTTGAAGCGGTTACTATGAATGTTGACGAGGGTAAAGCGGTGGATGTTGTCTATATGGACTTCAGTAAGGCCTTTGACAAGGACCCACACGGAAGGTTGGTTAGAAAGGTCAATCGTTAGGTATTCATATGGAAGTAGTGAAATGGATTTCGTGTGGCTGGATGGGAGACGCCAGAGAGTTGTGGTGGATAACTGTTTGTCAGATTGGAGGCCGGTGACTAGCGGTGTGCCTCAGGGATCTGTTCTGGGTCCAATGTTATTTGTCATATATATTAATGATCTGGATGATGGGGTGGTAAATTGGATGAGTAAGTATACTGATGATACTGAGATAGGTGTAGTTGCGGATAATGAAGTAGGCTTTCAACGCTTGCAGAGAGATTTAGGTCTGTTAGAAGAGTGGGCTGAAAGATGGCAGATGGAGTTTAATGCTGATAAATGTGAGGTGCTACACTTTGGTAAGACTAATCAAAATAGGACATACATGGAAAATAGGAGGAATTCTGCAGATGCTGGAAATTCAAGCAACACACAACTAAGTTGCTGGTGAACGCAGCAGGCCAGGCAGCATCTATAGGAAGAGGTACAGTCGACGTTTCGGGCCGAGAACCTTCGTCAGGACTAAGTGAAGGAAGAGCTAGTAAGAGATTTGAAAGCGGGAGGGGGAGGGGGAGATCCAAAATGATAGGAGAAGACAGGAGGGGGAGGGATGGAGCCAAGAGCTGGACAGCTGATTGGCAAAAAGGATATGAGAGGATCATGGGACAGGAGGCCCAGGGGGAAGAAAAGAGGGGAGGGTGGGAAAAACCCAGAGGATGGGCAAGGGTTACAGTCAGAGGGACAGAGGGAGAAAAAGGAGATACATGGTAAATGGTAGGGTATTGAAGAATGCAGTAGAACAGAGAGATCTAGGAATAATGGTGCACACACAGAATGCTGGAATAACCCGGTAGTCCGGGTAACATCTATGAAAATGAATAAATAGTCGGTGTTTCGGGGTGAGATATTCCTCAAAGCCGGAAAGGAAAGAGATAGCTGTTTCATCAATAGCAATCCTGAAACGGAGAGTTGAAGCTAAGAACGTTTCAGAAGTACATTCACTGACCCTCAGGGATCTGTACTGGGTCCAATGTTGTTTGTCATATATGTTAATGATCTGGATGATAGGGTGGTAAATTATATTAGTAAGTATGCAGATGATACTAAGATAGGAGGTGTTGTGGATTATGAGGTAGGTTTTCAAATCTTGCAGAGAGATTTAGGACAGTTAGAAGAGTGGGCTGAAAGATGGCAGATGGAGTTTAATGCTGAAAAATGTGAGGTGCTACATTTTGGTAGGACTAATCAAAATAGGACATACATGGTAAATGGTAGGGCATTGAAGAATGCAGTAGAACAGAGTGATCTAGGAATAATGGTGCATAGTTCCCTGACGTTGGAATCTCATGTGGATAGGGTGGTGACGAAAGCTTTTGGTATGCTGGCCTTTATAAATCAGAGTATTGAGTATAGGAGTTGGGATGTAATGATGAAATTGTACAGGGCATTGGTGAGGCCAAATTTGTAGTATTGTGTGCAGTTTTGGTCACCGAATTATAGGAAAGATGTCAACAAAATAGAGAGAGTACAGAGAAGGTTTTCTAGAATGTTTCCTAATGTTACATAATGTAAAGGTTTTCATCACCTAATTTACAGAGAAAGGTTGAAGAAGTTGGGTCTTTATTCTTTGGAACGCAGAAGGTTGAGGGGGGACTTGATAGAGGTTTTTTAAATTATGAGGGGGGCAGATAGAGTTGACGTGGATAGGCTTTTTCCATTGAGAGTGGGGGATGTTCAAACAAGCGGACATGAGTTGAGAGTTAAAGGGCAAAAGTTTAGGGGTAACATGAGGGGGAACTTCTTTACTCAGAGAGTGGTAGCTGTGTGGAACGAGCTTCCAGCAGAAGTGGTTGAGACCGGTTCGATGTTATCGATTAAAGTTAAATTGGGCAGATATATGGACAGGAAAGGAATGGAGGGTTATGGGCTGAGTGCAGGTAGGTGGGACCAGGTGAGAGTAAGAGTCCGGCATGGACTAGAAGGGCCGAGATAGCCTGTTTCCGTGTTGTAATTGTTATATGGTTACATGGTTATAAAGCCATATTAAAAAACATTATTAGCAGACACACACACAAACATACACACACGCGCACGCAGGCAAATGAACGTCGGTACATGTAATAAAATCTTTGTCGATCTCCCAGTTCATGCCTTTCTCTTCCCAGTCGGAACGCGTTGAACACGATGTTTCACGGTGCAGTCAGCATATCGATGAAGGGATTGATGAAACAGAAGCGACATTTAAACACCTGCAAAGACATGTTGTAGAAGCAAGAATTATTCACTGCAGAATAAACGAAGAAGAACAGTAAATTGGGAGAACAGAGTATTAGTCCAGTCTGCCGGAGGGAGGAAAGGACTGAGCCTGCAGTCGGTTTCAAGATGAAAATGAAGAGAGGGTTAATGTGCAGTTGACATAAAATGCAGAATTAGTGAGCGAGAACGACAGCAGGGCAGAGACAATCGACAAACCGGAGACATTCAGTGGGAAAATATAAGAGTGTGGGTTTCATTCTCCACCTGCCTGTCGCCGGTAGAGTGTGGAGAGATGGTTCATTCTGTATCCACCAGTCTCCGGAGCACTGTGAGAGTGTGGGGATCATTTTATAGATATCAGTCCATGGAACAGGCTGAGAGTGTGGGGTTCTTTAGTTCTCACTCTCTGGCTCATTTTGAGAGTGTGCATTTCATATTGTACATGCATACCAGTCTCTGTTACAGTGTGAGACTGTGGGTTTCATTCTGTATCTGTCAGTCTCTGTTACAGTGTGAGAGTATGGGTTTCATTATGTATCTGTCAGTCTCTGTTACAGTGTGAGAGTGTGGGTTTCATTCTATATCTGTCAGTCTCTGTTACAGTGTGAGAGTGTGGGTTTCATTCTGTATCTGTCAGTCTCTGCTACAGTGTGAGAGTGTGGGTTTCATTCTATATCTGTCAGTCTCTGTTACAGTGTGAGAGTGTGGGTTTCATTCTGTATCTGTCAGTCTCTGCTACAGTGTGAGAGTGTGGGTTTCATTCTGTATCTGTCAGTCTCTGCTACAGTGTGAGAGTGTGGGTTTCATTCTGTCTCTGTCAGTCTCTGTTACAGTGTGAGAGTGTGGGATTCATTCTGTATCTGTCAGTCTCTGTTACAGCGTGAGAGTGTGGGTTTCATTCTGTATCTGTCAGTCTCCGCTACAGTGTGAGAGTGTGAGTTTCATTCTGTATCTGTCAGTCTCTATTACAGTGTGAGAATGTGGGTTTCATTCTGTATCTGTCAGTCTCGGCTACAGTGTGAGAGTGTGGGTTTCATTCTGTATCTGTCAGTCTCTATTACAGTGTGAGAATGTGGGTTTCATTCTGTATCTGTCAGTCTCTGTTACAGTGTGAGAGTGTGGGTTTCATTCTGTATCTGTCAGTCTCTGCTAGAATGTGGGATTGTGGGTTTCTACCTCGGCTCCACCGTTAAGTGCGTCGTCTCTGTCTGTACCTCTGAGACCTGAGTCGGTGTGAGCGAGTGTATTTTTTCTCCTTCTTTTCTGCTGTTTCTCAAACCTTGTAAATAATCTTAAAATAGGTTCTGTATTTTCTGCGCTATTTTTAGAATAGGAGTCTCCTGCAGCCGGTTTATGTTACAATCGTGAGACGGACAATGCACCTGGATCGAGCAGGACATTCAGCGTCTTAGAGTCATACGGCAAACAGACCATTCGGCCCGACATCATTCTACACGCTATTCGTTACTCAACCACATGGAGCCAATTGAGCAGCACGTGATCTTAAAAACTCACTTCTTGTGGTTTGAAAAACCACCTCTTAAATGTTGAATGAAAATAATCAAATTAAATAAATTCATTAATTCATATAAATAAGTGAGTAATTAAATTTATAACTTGATCGAATAAACCAACCAAGGCAGAGCGTTTCCTGTTCCAGCATCGTTGATATGAATACATTTCATCTCAGCCATTCTGAATTGCTCCCTTCTCCGTGTACCTGCTCTCTAATGTTTGCCGATTCTGTCATATGTTTCTTAATGTGTACTACACCATGAATCTATTCGAGTTATGTCCCACTCATAAATAATATAATATTCATGTCGAGTTTCTCATGATAACTTCAGTCTTGTGTCTATGTTGTTCTGTGCAGCACTGAGCGAGTTTGTGAATGGGAATGCGAGGGAAGGTCAAGGTTCACATTTGGAATAATCCAAGTTCCACGTTGCAGCATCCGGGTTATTGATGACTTCCCGGGAATTTGGCGTCACTGGTTACGTCACAGCTCAGCCGGGAATGTTCCGCTCGTCAGGGACATGGTGGACGGAAGAGTTTGCCTCAGTGTTGCAAGACACCGTGTCCTATATTGCACCCGTCATTGCTGAAGACCGAGGTGAATGGAGGAGAATGGACAGCTGATGGTTAATAGATTGATTTTACACTCTGAGCACATCAGCTGGAGATGTTGGGATCCTGGGAACAGTAGAGTACAGGAACAAGCCCTTTGACTCACTACTTCTGCGTTGAACAAAATACCGAATGAGATTAAACTCTGATGACTGTACATGACCCATCACCCTTCATTCACTGCATATGCGTGTGCTTTGATTCAATATTTACCATTTTGGGAAGGTAAAGGTGATAACTCAAAAGACGGCAAAGCAGTACCATCAGCTCCCATGTTGAAGTAAATATTTGAGAAGGGAAGTGGAAACAGTTATGGATTAAACAAAAAGGTGAAGAGTCATTTGCAGACTTTTCAGGAAAGGAGCAGGAAGGCTGGTGAGTGAGCCAAACTAGAATCAAGCTGGGTGGTGAAAGCGAATCCAGGTGTAGAGGTAGGGGTGGCAGAGAAACCAGCAAACTGTATACATATAGACTTAGTCATGACACAGCAACAGGATCAGGAGTTGGAAAAGGTACAAAGAGGAGAGGAATCTGAGGAGTTTTGGAAATAACGAGGGATACAGGTACGGAATCGGATTGTACTTAATAATGGTAAATTTGTGGTGTCAGAATTGGAAAGGTACCAGGTGATGTATTGGCACCATGACATTTGTGCGCATCGAGAATCAGATAGAACTATAGAACAGTTGTAGAACCTGTGTTGGTGACCGAAATTGCGAGGAGATGTACAACATTATTGTAAGAATTCCTTCATTTGTGCCCAGTAATAACCCAGGTAAATCGGCTGGAGAAGCAGTTTTAAGGCCCGCCCAGTAGAAGGACCATATGTTAACTTGCATGTTTATTTTGTTGGATCGTCGCCTCCATCCCCTGGAGGACAGAAATATATCCTTCAGATAGTGGATGCGTTCACCAAGTGGATAGAGGTTTTCACAACTAGACAATGAAAATCGCTGACATTACAGCCTGGTTTTTGTCCGAGACAGTTTTTACCCGTTGGGGATTGCCAAGGACTCTAGAATCAGATCATGGTCCCCGATACACCGCACAGATGACACAAAATCTAATGAAACTCTTTGGGGTAAAACAGAGGTTCTTTTCCCCCAATCGACCACAACAGTGCGATTGTTGAACGGATGAACTGGACTTCAAAGACAATGCTGTCTAAAATGACTAAACGGCTCAATGTTCACTGTCTCACTGTATGTTCTTATGATAGTCCTCACCACAGAAGCATCCTCTCCTGCATTTACACGTTTTAAGTTGATGATCGGGAGAATAAATAAAAGAGTTAGCTTTCCTGCTTGGCTAGATTTATCACAGACCGAGTATGATAGCATTGGAAAGGACAAATTCAAGCAGCAATTAATTTACTCTATTAAGGAGGCCCATTCTGATGCTGCCCATAATACGTGACGGAAGAAAAGGCAGAGCGAAGCTTGTTTCGAGGTGCGAACAAAACCGCGGGCGTTTAAAATAGGACAGAAGGTTATGATGTCACTACATCAGCCGAGCCCGTTTACACCTTCGCGATTTGTCCGGATAGAGCCAGTCCATCAGTATATCGAATCCAGACCTCTCCATATAAGTTGGGTTGGTATCATATTAACCAACTCAAACCCCTTGGAGATCGTCAATGTCCTCTCGTAGCTGAGTCCAGAAAACATGTTGTCAATGGGATGCTGTGGACCGGGATGAGATGATCCTCTTAGATTTATGTTTCAGACAATCGACGGTGATGAGGATGAAGGAGCAGTTATCCCCTCAGTGAGTTGGGCAAACATTTCCAGTTTGTACTCGGAGGATAACGATAGTTCACATCTTTGCACTCGCCCAAGCCAAGGTGGAGACAATGGGAGAGAGAAACAGATGGGAGAACGTGTTTATTATGTGGTCTTCCGCAAATAAAGTGGGAGATAATTGATCTGTTATAAATGGATTTTAATAAGGCCTTATTGTTAGCCATGGTAGGACCATTTACAACGTCAGAAGGTTTGGTGTCCAGGGAAAGTTTGCTGGTAGATTTAGAACTGACTCTCACAGAAGGCAGAGGGTAGTTAGTTATGGAGCGTTTTCTCTCTGGATGTCGGTGACCAGTGGAGTCCTGCAGAGATCTGTTCTGAGACCCCCGGTTTTTTGTGCTTTTGTGAATGATGCAGCGGTCCCCAACCACCGGGCCGCGGACCGGTACCAGGCCGCAAAGCATATGCTACCGGGCCGTGAGGAAACGATACGAGTCAGCTGCACCTTTTCGCATTCCCTGTCAGGCACTGTTGAACTTGAATATGGGGTTGTCAACTGCCCCGTATTTACTGAGACATTCCGTATATTGGGCTAAATTGGTCTGTCCCATACGGGACCGCTCTTGTCCCGTATTTCCCCTGCTAAGGTAGAGTGTTCCTATGAAAACTTTCGTGCCGAAATGGCGTGAAGCGAAGAAGCAATTGCCATTAATTTATATAGGAATACTTTTTAGCTTTCCCAGACCCAAAAAATAACCTAACAAATCATACCAAATAACAGAAATAACGGCAACGGTGGTGGAGGCGGATAAAATAGGGTTTTTTCAGAGTCTTTTGGATGGGCACAAGGAGCTTAGAAAAATAGAGGGCTATGGGTAAGCCTAGTAATTTATACGGCAGGGACATGTCCTGCACAACTTTGTGGGCCGAAGGACCTGTATTGTGCTGTAGGTTTTCTGTCTTTCTATGAAAGACAATATCCCTGAAGGCAAATCAGGAGAAAAACAGACAACTTAGTGGAAAATAATAGAACAGCCTGAAAACCTGCGGAATGTTCACAGATTTTACTTGTTACTTTTGTTTAAACAGAGAATAGGTGGCGAAATAGTGGCAGAACTGTGACAGGTTTGAGAATATTTT
Organism: Mobula hypostoma; assembly: GCF_963921235.1. Lineage (NCBI taxonomy): Eukaryota > Metazoa > Chordata > Chondrichthyes > Myliobatiformes > Myliobatidae > Mobula > Mobula hypostoma. The sequence goes on along the minus strand of NW_026948234.1, from coordinate 282,215 downwards.
TAAAGTTAAATAGACTGCATCGCAGGTCACGGCTATGGGATGGTCAAGTCATTCACTGGCAGAGGTCAGGCTCCTGCCAAACAGCCCGTGTGTGCGCTGGAAAACATTGCTCATCAAACTGTCCACAGTCCTCGCTAATTTCCCGAAAACACGTTCCCGTTTTGACCACAGGTCTCTCGAAAATCGCTGTGGAGCTTTTAAACTGTTTTGAAGAATATAGCTGTAGTGTATTTTATTGTAATACCTGCCAGGTGTCACTGTGAATTCCAGCACTCAAACCGCCGAAACGACTGGAACGAACGAAAGAAAAGAATGAGCGAATGTTCCCCTTTAATAAAGATGCGTTTTCCATTTCACCTGCCGGAACAAACACCTTCCCTCAATTTCAGAAGCGAATGTGCTTTGTCAAATGTTACAAAATAAATGACTTCATGATAAATGCCTACCTTCAAAGCAACACAGATGTAAAAATACCCTATGTAAATAGCTGAAGCCAGGTCTCATGGAAAATAACTTTGTAAACTCGCATCATATTTTGTTTTGAAGTAAAGAGTTTGCAATATCCCTTAAAGAATTGAATTCATGACACGGGGACAGTGAGTAAAAATAGTTTAACGTAAGTGTTTGTGCAGTTGGTTGTCACTAATGTCCCTGACGTGATAGCCACGCTAATTGCCTCAGTGGAATTGCTCTCACCTCAATAAAAGTCTGCTAAACCGATCCCCAGTCCATCTGAGCAGCTGAAACGTTCCGTACAACTGAACGCTGCTTCTGACGGAATATGGGATATCCGGCGATTTACAACATCGCGGCCATTTTCTATCCCACACTCGTAGCGGTTGGTGTCCCCGGTAAGATGCCGGAGCTGGTTACTTTATGTACGGTGCCGTCGTCTTGCTGTTACTCTGCTGCGGGATCCGCACTGTTACTGAGCACAGATGCTAACGTCGGCAGAAACGGGTTTCCGGAAATTTACATTGTTCGTATTTTGATCGCAGTGTTTTCCCCTTTTGTCAATTAAGTTGGTGCCGGTATTGTCACTGTTTCATATTTTAATCTCTCCAGGCTTTCTGAAGTGATGCTGGTCTCTGGTTTTCTAGGTCCGTGTCTCTATCAGTGCAGACACTCCGACCCTATAACAACATGGCAGCTTATTTAAATGACGGCCCAGTCTATTTTCGACACGTAGGTCTGTTCTTCTGTAAGTCAGTAAATGAGAACTCGTGCTTTATATCTCCTTGACTCCACTTTGTCACCGCTACATATAATCCCTTCAGCTATTTCACCTCTAATAATGGAAATGGTATTGTTTACAGGAGCGATCGACTGCTCACCGGTTCGTGAGTCGAGGAACTCGGATTCCTCGCTCTAAAGCATCGGAAGGTCGCCAATCCACCGACACTCACACCCGTCATTGTCCTCCAGCCGGAGTGCAGCGACGGAGACCTCGCGCACTGGACTTCCGCTTTCCACTTCCAAACAGACCAGACCCTGCGTAGCATCGGTAGAATGGGAGCATTCAGGGAGTTGACAATATTTCTATTTTGTTTCCAAATTTCTTGCAGTTAACTTAACGGCGATTGTGATCCTTTCTCGGGGAAAATGCGGACTCTCCAAATGCATCACCCGTTACCTGGTTGGAATGGCCACAGCGGATCTGATGGTAGTTATCGTTGTTGCTTTAGTGGAACAGACCAACAATATCTACATTTATTCCAGATCCCTGCTCATCACTCCTGTATGCGCTCTGACACTTGTATTTCGGGCTGTAACAACGGACTGTTCTGTTTGGTTTACGGTCAGTTTTACATTCGATCGCTTCATCGCAATATGTTGCCGAAAGCTGCGGGAACGATACTGCACCGAGAGAACAGCAAGGGTGGTTATCGTGACCGTGGTTATAGTGAGCTGCGGGAAATGTGTCCCGTTATACTTTGCTATTGAACCTTACGTCATCATTGACAACACGCCGTGGCGTTGCGCCCTCACAGATGAATACGCTACTTCGCCCGTGTGGCGAGGATATGAATTACTAGAGAGCATTTTAACACCATTGCTACCAATCGGCTTAATCCTGGTGTTTAACGGGTTAACCGTAAGACATATCGTTGTGGCAAATAGAGTCCGCAGAAGACTTCGGCACAGCAGCGACAATCAGAAAGATGCCGAGGTGGAAAACCGCAGAAAATCGATGATTTTGTTGTTTTCTATATCAGCTAATTTCATATTATTTTGGATTCCCTATGTAGCGCATTCCCTGAAATGGCAAGTGCAGAACTATTTTTACGAGGACAGATATTTGAGTTCCCCGGTGTACATCCTACAGCAATTTGGGTTCATGTTGGAAATTCTCAGCATGTGCACCAACACTTGTATCTATACACTGACACAGAGGAAATTCAGAGAAGAGCTGACGAATGGAATGAAGTATGTGTTTACATTAAATGGCCGTCTGTGTAGATAACACCCGCATCCAATGGTAATTCAGCTGAGTTTTCAAATAAAGCCGTTTTACAATGAACAGGGTTGGCAAATATGTCAAAAGCTCAAACAATCATATGCCTGGTCATCATGAAATTACAGAATTCGCGGATAATTGCTGCCTTCATGTAGTTCAGGTAGGTAGGAATACAAACGTTCAATGCCGCTGGCGTGATTGTTACAATGGTTGAGGTATGTTCCAAACTATCACAGACACTCAACTGTCATAAGGGCAGGAATGGCTGCAGGACTTTCAGGGTTTTAGATGTTGAAAAATGGACAGGGTCGGGTAACAGAGTGTAAAGGGAGTGCGATGGCAGATCAGGGATGGTATCGCAGATGCAGAAAGGGAGGACAACGTGGAGTGTTCGTTTGTTAATAGACAGTGAGACGACCACAGAAACATGAAGGGCGCGATCACCTTATATGGAGTATTCTATACAGCAACGGGAGCATTAAGGAATCAATTGGGAGCGGAACCTGGACATGTGTGATGTTATTGGCATGAGCAACTGAAACTTCCACAAGATCTTTTGGCATCTCCTCAGGGTGAGAGGTTTAGGAATGGTATAATTAATCAGTTGTGTCCAGGAAGGATTCATGTCACTATAAGAAGACAGGCGGACGAGCAAACAGTCCATACAGGATCTAACATTAGAAAAGGAAACGGATCAGGTGACAGATCTCTCCGCGGGTCAGCATTTCAGAACGATAGGGCAGAAATCCCCGAAATTTACCTTGCACACGGATAGGACCAGGGAGCATGGAATGCATTTAATTAGGTGTCTCCGATGTATGGTGTCACCTGGCAGGAACTTGATGCACTCGGGTAAATGCGCAACAGATATGTGGAGATTTTTGAAGGAACATGGAGTTCAGTATAGGCTTGTCTCTTTCAGACAGGGAAAGGATGATAGTGTAAAGTAACTCTGGGAGATAAGAAGATTGGAACAATTCAAGAGGAAGAAAGAAAGATACATAAGATTTAGGAAGAAAGGATCAGATAGGGCTATGGCGAGTCACAGTGCAGACAAGAAAGAATTTAGCAATGGACTTAGAAGCTTTAGAAGGGGGCTTGAGAAGGCCTTGGCGGAGTTGCACTGTGAAGAACAGGAGGAGACTGCAGAGAGTGTGGGCAGATCAGAGGAAAACTTGTGTCTGGAGTCCAAGAGGCTGTGAAGCTCCTCACCGAATATATTGAGGAATGTGAAAACAGCGTAAAAAGGCAGATACGCCAGATCATGCCGACACTGAGAAAGGGGCTGCGCTGGAAGCTTGGAAAACATTATGATGGATGATTCCCCGATACCGGAAGGGATAGAGTCCAGGTAATTTTGGAAGGCGAGCGAAGTTATTGCAGAGCTTTTGGACAGGATATGTGTGTGTTCGCTGGCCACGGAAGTAGAAATAGCTGACTGGAGGTTGGAAAATTTTGTTCATTTGTTGACGGAAAATAATAGGGATACTTCTTGGAATTATAGATCAGGGAGTCTTACATGAGTAGTGGGTAAACGACTGGAGAGGATAATTGAAAAATGAATTAATGAGTATTTGGAGAAACGTAGTCTGGCTACGGAGAGACAACTTGGCATGTTGTCCTTTCTGAGCCAGATTGAATTATTTGAAAAAGTGAAAATAAAACAAACAGAAGAATCAGAACAGTCGATGTGGGTGCATTAATTTTGGTCAGGCGTTTGATCAGTTCCCCATTCAGAAAGTTAGGAGGCATGGGATCTGGGGAATCCTGGCTGCATTGATTCAGAATTGGCTTCCTAACAGAAGGCAGATGATGTGGTAGATAGAATGAATTCTGTCTGGAAGACTGCGGGCAGCCGTGCTCCTCAAGCAGGGTTGAAATTTCAGTACACTTTATAACTCTATTTGGACTCTACAGTTACAGTGCTCCGCGAAATAGGTCTTAGAAAATAACCGATTTAATCCGACCACCCAGCAGCAGCTGGATAATTCAGAGAATTGGGGCTGACGATGTAAGCAAATTGCTGAGATATTGACTGCACTAGCGCGTTTTCTAAACTGACCTGTCATTTACATATAACAGGGCAAATGCTACAATGACTTCAAAGCAATCTTTTCCAATGGAGCCCTACAACTTGAAACCAGCATTTCAAAGTGTCCAGAAGCAGCTTCTGCTGCTCATTAAAAGAACCAGCCTTCCAAACTGCCAATTCCAAATTCCCAATTCAACTGTGCACCATTTTTTCCCAGTGCCAATTTACCTCTGAATCATGGTTTTATCGTATCGGGTGTAGATTCGCTTATATTTCGATCCCTTTGACCCTGAATCCACATGGCCGGTGTGGAATCCGTGTCTCCCTATGAAATCAATAATAAAATAAACATGCAAAACTACACAAACTAAAAACGCAGCGATGGCAAAGCAAATATCTTCCTTCAAAACCATCGCAGGCCATTGGAGAATATTGAATAAAGATTTTCCAAAGCTTCCATCTTCTCATGGTATAATTATCCTTTTTACTCAGTCTCCATGCTTCAGTGTGTGCAAGGACAGACGGATCAAACAGTATCAACGACTTTCTCGACTGGTCGGTGCAGTGAGACACTAAAGTTCTAACTCAGACATACAGTCAGACAGCCACAGGAAAACACTGCACAGAAACAGGGTGTTCAGACCGTCAGGTCAGTGAGGAATTATTTAAACTGCCTACTCCCATCGACTGCACCCGGACCGTGGCCATCTATATCCCAATACTTATCCAATCAACTCTTATACGTTGCCATCGACATCTCAATTCCCATTTGCGTTGGCAGCACTGTGTACACTCTGACGTCAGCACTGTCTACACTCTGGCGACCCTCTGGGTGAAGAAGTTTCCCCTCATGTTTCCCTTAAACATTTCACATGTCACCATTCGCCCTTGATCTCCACCCGACATCACTGGAGAAAGCCCGGTTGCGTTTACGCTCTCTATACGCCTCATAATGTTGTATACCTCAATCAAATATCCTCTCTGTCTTCTACCTACTCGGGAATAAAGTGCTAACACATGTAATCTTTCCTTTTAATTCAAAATATCCAGTCCCAGCGATTGTCGTGTGATTTTTCCTGCATTTTTTTCAATCTTATTTGCATCTTTCCAGCAGATAGTTGAGCCCAACCGCACACAATATTCCAAATTAGGCCTCAATAAAATCTTAAACAGCATCAACATAACATCCCAACTCCTGCACTCAGTACTTTGCTCTATGAAGGCCATTGTGCGAAAAGCTTTTTTACGACCCTGTCTAACTGTGCGGAAACTTTCATTGAATTATGGAATTGCATTCCCAGATTCGTTTGTTCTATCGTACTCCTCAGTGCCCTATTTCTCATTGTGTCAGATCAACCCTGGCTGGTCCTCCTAAAGTGCAACATCTGACACTTATCTGCGCTTAATCCAATCTGCCATCTTCAGCCCAGTTTTCCAGCTGGACCAGATCCCGTTTCATGCTCCGGTTCTCTTCCTGGCTGTCGACTGCACCCGTAATGTTGTTGTCATCGGCAAATTTGTTCATCCACTTAACGACATTATTATACAGATCGTTGATATAGATGACAAACAACAACGGACACAGCAACGATCCCTGGGGCACTCCTCTCGTCACAGGTCCCCAGTCAGAGAGACAACCATTTATTACCACAATCTAGCTTCCCCAACATAGACAATGGCGAAACCAATTTACTACCTCATCGTGAAAGCCAAGTGAATGAACCCTCTCGAGCTTCCTCCCATACGGAACCTTGCAAATTTCTTTCTGAAGTCCCTGTAGACGGCATCCACTGCCTTGCCTTCCACACCATTCCTGGTAACTACCTCGTAAAGCTCTGTGAGATTGGTTAGACATGACCTACTACGCACTGGCCCATATTGACTGTCACTAATGTTCCTGTTTGTCGAGATACTTCCCTTCATACCCCGTGACCAGCGTAGTCTGCACACCGAGGACAATTCCTCATTTCGTAATTCTTGACGAGTCCTTTCCGAGCAAAACTATCGATATCATCCAGCGGCCGGCAGTCACATTTATGGCCTATTGTTGTTAAGTTCTCCTGGAGTATTATCAGACGCATTGAGAGTGATCTGGAAAAGGAAGGCTTCGTAGCTTTAAATAATTAATCGATTGGATTTAAATAGTAAGATACGGTATACTAGATAGAGCATAGAACAGAAAATATTACAGCACATTTTCTCACGAGGTTCTGACAGCCTTTCAACTAATTTAATTTCAAACTAACACATCTCCTCTGCATCTGAATCAGAATCAGAACCAGATTTAATATCACAGGCAGACGACGTGAAATGTGTTAACCCGTAACAGTGCAATGAAATACAGGATAAATTAATATACAGAGAAAAAAAAACTGAGTTAACGTGGGAGAGGAGAAGAAGCTGTTCCTGGATCGCTGAGCGTGAGCTTTCGGGCTTCTGTATCTCCCTCCCGATAGTAACACTGTGCAGAGGGCGTGTCCTGGTGGTGAGCAACGTTAATGATGGACACCACTGTTACAAAAATCACCACTTCTAATAAAAATCTGTGAGGTACAGATAATCTGTATTTGCCAACAAGTAACTTCTATTACTTCAACTAAAAAACACGTAGATTCACACGCCATCTTCACTCCGTGACACTCCATGAGCAGTCAATGAAGAGAAAAGTTATTACCCGGGAAAGGAGTCGACGCTGACCAGAAAGAGACGAGAGAGAGGGACTGGGGAGAAAGAAACGGGGACAGAGACTGGTGAGGGAGCGAGAGAAAGAGGAGGGTAGAGGAAGGCCATGGGGAGAGAGGCCAGGAAGTCGAGGGTTCTGTTGTGGAGAGAGTTCGGGGTTTGGGGAAAGGTTTTCGACGGGGAGAGAGATCGGAGTCGGGACTTTGATGTCGGTAGAAAGCGGGAGGGCGACAGCCGGGAGAGAGAAACGAGGACGGAGAGAGAGACTATGCAGAGACCAGGGGCCGAGAGAGTGACTGCATGAAAAACAGAATAGCGGAGGGAAAGTCTGGAGGAGGGCGAGGAGTTAGGGTGGGTAGAGAGAGAGTCAGGGAAAGAGAGGCCGGGGTTACGGAGAGATGGGGTAGACAGACTGTGAGAGACGGGTGAGAGGAGAAAGAGACTGGGGAATGCAGAGAGACGGCGGCGAGAGTCTGAGAGAAGAAGGGCTGGAGGGAGAGAGAGATGCAGCCGAGATTCTGGGAGAGGTGAAAGCACAGAGGAAGAGGGAAACGGAGGGAGACAGCGTGGGGGCGGGGTAGAGGGAGAATTGTATGACAGAGTTAGGGTAGAGAGAGGGAGGAGAGACTTAGGAGAGAGACCGGTGAAGTAGAGAAAGACCGAGGGGTTAGAGAAAGATCAGGGGGTGGGAGACCGGGGAAGTCGAGAGATCTGGGGTGAGGAGAGATATTTGGGAACAGGAGAGAGATCGGTGTGAGGAGGGAGATTGGAAGGGAACTCGGAAGCGGAGACCCCGGCGCGGGGTTGGGGTGGCGGTTACGGTTGGAGTGACGGCGGGCAGGGAGAGAAATTCGTGTGAGGAAGAGCTGGAGGGTGAGACCGGGATTTGGGAGTGAAACAAGGGAAAGAGAGAGGCAGGTTCAGATACTGGTGGCCGGAGGGGTTCGGGAGACGGGTGGATACCGAGAGACGGGAGTAAGTGACTTAAGGAGGGAAATAGACATTGGGGGTTGACAGAGAGAGAGAGAGAGAAAGAGAGAGAGAGAGAGAGAGAGAGAGAGAGAGAGAGAGAGAGAGAGAGAGAGAGATGGGGAGAGAGAGAGGGAGAGACACAGAGAGAGAGAGAGAGAGACTGGGATGAGGGAGAGAGAGAGAGAGAGATGGGGAGAGAGAGAGGGACAGACACAGAGAGAGAGAGAGAGAGAGACTGGGATGAGGTAGGGAAGAGTGAGTCAGGGAACACTGTCCATGAATACACTGAGCGATTAGAGGACTTTCCTTCCTGCGGGGCATTCTGGGATCACAGCGCTTCCATTCTAAAGTCCCTCTGAAACAAGCAACCCGGGCCATCACGCTGACCTCTCCCTCCATCTGCTTGACCCGAGTCCTTCCCACACCGTATCCGCGATCTCCCTTTCCTCAACTGGTTTTCGCGGTCTTCACCGTCCCTCCCCGTCTCTGTGTCATCATCCGACGGCTCCTGTAACGAACGCTCAAAGTGGTATCATGAATCTCTTATACTGACTCATGTTAGTAACGGGACACTCTGGGCAATTTACAGTGTGGGACCGAATCGATCCCACCCGAGATGAAAAACACGGACACTGGAAAGCCCGCGTGGAGACAGCGCCTCATACGCGAAAGGGGTCCAATCGATACACCAGCGCTATCAAACAGCCGCATGCGCACCTGCCACATTGTCCCAATCGATCTGATGGATACGTTCACATCCTTCCCCTGCACTTCTTCCCATCTCCACGACACCTTATCTTCCCTCCGACCTGTCCCTCGCTCCCTCTCTCCACAGGGATCACCCTCTCTGCATCTGAACCCTGCGCTTCTCGGACGGTGCTGTCTCCCTGCCCGTCGGCAGAGGCGGAATTTACTCAGGACGATCAAGGGAGCCATAGCCAGCCTCCTGTCCAGTCTGGAGTCGCAGATGGTGCTAAGCACTCACTGGAGCCGGCACGGAATGGACTTCCTGTAGAGTCGGGGAGGTAACTTCTCCCTTGGGGGGAGGGGATCTGGTCTGGGTCGTGGTCGCTCATACCCTGGAGCACCTTAGCTTCCGTTTCCATCTACCTCTCTTCGATAGGGAGACCCGCCGGTACTTAGCCACATTTCCCCGCCCAAAACTCCGGACTATCGTATGTGGACTTTCGGAGCTACCGTAGGCTTTCGTCTCAGGCGCTGAGGGAGCGGGAGGAGGGGACACGTCACAGGACTGTGTACAGAGAGGCTTCGCAACCCTTTCGGGCCCATGAGAGGTTGGCGGCGAGTTTCGGGTATTTTTCTCGGCTTCAGCTTCCCGGGAGGTTGCGGAGTCTTTTACCGGAGGGTATGCTACCACCTAGACGGCCGGGAGAGTCATGGCAGGTTCTTGCTCCCGCTGCCCCGGCAGGAGGGAGGAGCTGATAGCCCCTACAGAGTCATTCCGGGTTGATAGGGTCCTGAGGCCGGCGGTGTCGAACGAAGGGGATGGAAGTTTGGAGATTTATCTGACTTCCGTGCAGCTGATCCATGGAGCCAGCGGCAGCAGGGAAAGTGGGGCGTGGGGAGGGGAATCCCGGATTCCCGGCACTTCTGGGGTGGGCGATGTTCCTGGGCTCGGGATTCCGTGGTCCCGAGCGCAAAGGAAGTGTGGAATGAGATCGCGGTAATGCGGCGTTGGGCCGTCAGGGGGAGCTCCTCGATGGCGAGGAAAGAGTTCGCTGCATGGTCTTAAGTTAGATCAATAGATCACTTTAAATACTTATGGAATAACACAAACAGAGGACTTCAGTAAAATATAATAATATTAATATTTTATTGTGTTTCACTCTGTTCCAGCAGCCTCCTTTCATAAACAGGGAACCGACACTAATCCCGCAGCCCTGCGTCAGTCCTCCAAATAATTCCACTGACATGTGTCAGTCCCAAAGTAATCACACGGCACCACGATTGTCGCACACTCTCGTGTCAGTCTCCAAACTAACACCAGTACCCTGCTCATTACCCAGAGAGTTGTGTCACTCCCCAAATTCATCACAGTATCCCGCTCTCTCCACAGCCCGTGTCAGTCCCCGTACTAATCGCTCCATCCCTCTCTCTCCCCCAAGAGCCTTCGTCAGTGCCGAACTAATCACACTGTCCCTAACTCTCTCCCCATGTCAGTCCCTAGACTAATCACACTGTCCCGCTCTCTCTCCCCACAGTCCATGTCACTCCCTAGACTAATGTCACTGTCCCACACTCTCCCCACAACCCGTGTCGATCCCCAGTTTAATCCCACGGCCCCGTTCTCTTCCCACAGGCCCACGTCAGTCCCCCAACTATTCAACTTCCCCGCTTTCTCCCCCCTCCCCATCCCCGTGCTTGCCAGTCACCAAATGAATCACGCTGTCCCACGACCTCCCAACAGACCATGTCATTCCTCGAATAAACCGTCCCACTATCTCCCCACGGCTCTGTTTCAGTTCCTGAAGTAATTAGTTGTGGGAAGTGGAATTATGATCCTATATGGCTGGAAACGGACCTTATATCAGGAACAGATGTGCTCTGGGAAATGCACAGCGTAAAGGCGGAGGTGTTTCAGGCATCACTTCCATTGGGTTCTATAGACCATATAAACCAGATACAAACGTAAAAACTACAGCACAGAAACAGGCCTTTTGCCCTTCTCGGCTGTGCCGAAACATTTTCTGCCTAGTCCCACTGATCTGCACACGGACCATATCCCTCCATACACATCCCATCCATGTATCTGTCCAATTTATTCATAAATGTTAAAAAAAACCGCATTTGCCACCTCGTCTGGAAGCTCATTCTACACTCCCACCACTCAGTGTGTGAAGAAGCCCCCCGCACAATGTTCCCTTTAAACTTTTCCCACTTCACCCTTAACCCATGTCCTCTGTTTATTTTTCTCCCCTTGCCTGTGGAAAAAGCCTGCTTGCATTCACTCTATCTATACCCATCATAATTTTATATACCTCTGTCAAATCTCCCCTCATTCTTCTACGCTCCAGGGAATAAAGTCCTAACCTGTTCAATTTTTCTCTGTAACTGAGTTTGTCAAGTCCCGGCAACATCCTTGTAAACCTTCTCTGCACTCTTTCAACCTTATTAATATCCTTCCTGTAATTTGGTGACCAAAACTGAACACAATACTCCAGATTCGGCCTCACCAATGCCTTATACAACCTCATCATAACATTCCAGCTCTTATACTCAATACTTTGATTAATAAAGGCCAATGTACCAAATGCTCTCTTTACAACCCTATCTACCTGTGATGCTACTTTTAGGGAATTTTGTATCTGTATTCCCAGATCCCTCTGTTCTACTGCACTCCTCAGTGCCTTACCATTAACCCTGTATGTTCTACCTTGGTTTATCCTTCCAACGTGCAATACCTCACACTGGTATGTAGTAAAATCCATCTGCCATATTTCAGCCCATTTTTCCAGCTGGTCCAAGTCCCTCTGCAGGCTCTGAAAACATTCATGACTGTCTACTACACCTCCAATCTTGTATCATCAGCAAATTTGCTGATCCAATTTACCACATTATCATCCAGATCATTGATATAAATGATAAATAACAATGGACCCAGCACTGATCCCTGTGGCACACCACTAGTCACAGGCCTCCACTCGGAGAAGCAATTCTCTACTACCACTCTTTGGCTTCTTCCATTAAGCCAATGTCTAATCCAATTTACCACCTCTCCATGTATACCAAGCGACTGAATTCTCCTAACTAACCTCCCATGCGGGACCTTGTCAAAGGCCTTACTGAAGTCCATGTAGACAATATACACTGCCTTCCCTTCATCCACTTTCCTGGTAACCTCCTCGAAAAACTCCAATAGATTGGTCAAACATGACCTACCACGCACAAAGCCATGTTGACTCTCCCTAATAAGTCCCTGTCTATCCAAATGCTTGTAGATTCTGTCTCTCAGTACTCCCTCCAATAACTTACCTACTACCGACGTTAAACTTACTGGCCCATAATTTCCCGGATTACTTTTCGATCCTTTTTTAAACAACGGAACAACATGAGCTACTCTCCAATCCTCCGGCACCTCACCTGTAGATAGCGACATTTTAAATATTTCTGCCAGGGCCCCCGCAATTTCAACACTAGTCTCCTTCAAGGTCCGAGGGAATTCCCTGTCAGGTCCCGGGGATTTATCCACTTTAATTTTCCTCAAGACAGCAAGGACCTCCTGCTTTTCGATACGTACAGTTTCCATGATCTCACTACTTGTTCCCCTTAATTCCATAGACTTCATGCCAGTTTCCTTATTAAATACAGACGCAGAAAACCTATTTAAGATCTCCCCCATTTCCTTTGGTTCCACACATAGCCGACCACTCTGATCTTCAAGAGGACTAATTGTATCCCTTACAATCCTTTTTGCTCTTAATATACCTGTTAAAGATCTTCGGTTTATCCTTCACTTTGACTGCCAAGGCAACCTCATGTCTTCTTTTAGCCCTCCTGATTTCTTTCTTCAGTATTTTCTTGCACTTCTTTTACTCCTCAAGCACCTTATTTACTCCCTGCTTCCTATACATGTCATACAACTCCCTCTTCTTCTTTATCAGAGTTGCAATATCCCTTGAGAACCAAGGTTCCGTATTCCTATTCACTTCACCATTTGTTTCACTAAATCCAATGGCTTACGCCACACCATTTCTGTGGCATCAAATTCGACTCCCCTTGAAATGAATGCGAGCATTACATTTGCCTTCGTTACTATCGAATAAACATGCAAGTTAGCTTTCTGGAAATCCAGAGCAAGACTCTGAAGTCCATATACATCTATTACTTATGAATTTTCTTCCCAGTTGGAAACTTTTCTGAACTTGCATCTGTTGTTCCAAAATGCATACCCCACACCTCCATACGCTGCATTTCACCCGTCCCTTCTTTGCCCACTCGGTCAGACTGACACCGTACCAGCGACACTACTTATCTCTGCAGGTAAATTCTGCCCATCTGAATCCCATCTATTAGCTGTCTGTCCACTGTTGTATATCTCATCTACCAGTAGTCTCAGCTTCCCCTGTGTAACGGCACAACAGTTGCTATCTCCTGGCATTTCGATACGTTACTTGTCGATAAGGAAGGCACAAAGATCTCTGCCAAGGTCACAATAACCTCTCCCCTTGTTTCCCATAATACCCTGGGATAAAGATGGCGAGGATCTGAGGGCATTCATGAAGAACTCCAGCTATTCATCCATTCTAATGTTGATATGCCTCAAATAGAACAGTTCCCTTCAGTGAGCTCACAGACTATGTCCGTCTCACGAGTAAATGTACATGACATGTATTCATTTAAGACTTCGATCATTTCCTGTGCTTCTAAACCTAAATCTTCCTTGAGACTAATGGTGACTATTCCACACCCACACCCTACAGCCAAGCATGAAGTTGCCTATTGACCCCAATATTATAATATGCAAACGCCATAGACACATATCTGTATCTCGAGTGCCAGAGACCTTCGTATTGTACTGAATTGTCAATGAAGAAAGCGAGTTTGTAACTCGTCCTCTCCAGTCTTTCCCGCTGCGTATCCTGTCCTGATGAAGGATCTCGGCCCGAAACGTCTACTGTGTGAACCATTATGTGTATCGCTGTAGGTTTCCAGCATCTGCAATACCTCTTGTGTCTTTGTAAATCTATCGGGGTCAAAGGATATTGGGAATAGGGAGGGTGGAACGCCGCGGGAGGAGTGTAGGACAGGGGGCAGGAAATCAGAATATTATTAGAGGCACAGAGCGCACCGGTATGGTTAGTACCCTATACATTCTCAACAGAATTATCTATCTAGATGGCAATTAGCAATGGTTAAATTTTAAAGTAAATTCTATGATCAGAGTACCTATCTGTCACTACATACAAACCTGAGACTGTTCTTTTTTTTCCTGCAGGCATACTCAGCAACTCTATAGAATAGTAACAAAAACAGAATTAGTGAAAGATCAGGTAGACCATAGAAGAGCTTTTTTAACTCAGAAGATAGTTAAAATCTGGAACACAGTCCCCGAGGTGATGCTAGAGCCAGATCCCTTCAGAGCTTTCACCAAGTGGATAAGCATTGAAACTGCCGAGATACTGTCGGCTAAAAAAACAAGTGCTGATAAATGGGACCAGTGTAGACAATGAGCGGATGATCAGAACACGTATGGCAGAATGATTTTACTCTATGGTTAAAAGTTAATCCTCCTTACCTCTATACTAAAGGGGGGTCGCCCCTCATTTTTGAGGGTATGTCTTCTAGTTCTGGATATGCCCACCAGAGGGAGCATCGTCTTCACACCCACCCTATCATTTCAATGTGCGTTTGGTTTCAATGATACTTCAGGCATTCTTCGAAATTCCTATGATTACAGGCCTAAAGCTGCCAACCACTCCTCATATGTTAGCCCCTTCATTCCTCTCGAAACTCTGCTGGATTCTCCATTGACAACACATCCTTTTAGAGATATTGCTCCTAAAGCTGTTGACAATACTATAAGTGCGTCCTGACTAGTGTCTTATAAAGGCTCAGCATTATTTCCTTGCTTTTTTGAAATAAATGGCAACATTGCTTTTGCATAGACTGAAGCTGTAAGTTAACCGTGTGGGAGTCTTGCACGAGGACTCATAAACCCCATCGCACTAATGATGCTTGAACTGTCTCCTCATTTAGACAATACTCCGCACTGTTTCTCCTTTTACCAAAATGCATTCTCATATATCACCCAACACTTTATTCCATCTGCCAATGGTTTGCCCATTCTTCCAATTTGTCTGTCTGGCTGCAATCGCATTGCTTCCTCACCATGCCTTACGCCTCCACCTGTCTTCATATCGTTGGCAAACCTTGCACAAAACCATCAATTCCATCGTCATTGACAAAACAATGTGAAAAGCGCTGGTCCCAATACTGACCCCCGAAGAACACCACTAGTTACCGGTAGCCAAAGTTTTATGCACAATCGCTGCCTCCTGCCTATCAGCCATTCTGCTATCCATGCCAGCATATTTCCCGTAGCGTCATATAACCATATAACAATTACAAAACGGAAAACAAGGCCATATCGGCCCTTCTAGTCTGTGCCGAACTCTTACCCTCACCCAGTCTCATCGACCTGCACTCAGCCCATAACCCTCCATTCCTTTCCTGTCCATATAGCTATCCAATTTAACTTTAAATGACAATATCGAGCCTGCCTCTACCACTTCTGCTGGAAGCTCGTTCCACACAGCTACCACTCTCTGAGTAAAGAAATTCCCCCTCGTGTTACCCCTAAACTTCTGCTCTTTAACTGTCAACTCATGTCCTCTTGTTTGAATCTCCCCCACTCTCAATGGAAAAAACCGATCCACGTCAACTCTATCTATCCCCCTCATAATTTTAAACACCTCTATCAAGTCCCTCCTCAACCTTTTACCCTCCGACGAATAAAGACCTAACTTGTTCAAACTTTCTCTGTAACTTAGGAGATGAAACCCAGGCAACATTTTAGCAAATCTCCTCTGTACTCTCTCAACTTTATTGACATATTTTCTATAATTCGGTGACCAGAACTGTACACAATACTCCAAATTTGGCCTTACCAATGTCTCATACAATTTCAACATTACATCCCAACTACTATAAGCAGCCTCATCTGTTTGCACCTTATCAAACGACTTCTGAAATCACATCCTCTGCCTCTCCCTTGACCAACCTACTTCTTACTTCCTCGAGGAACGCTAACAGGTTTGTCAGGCAAGATTTCCGTTGAGATAAACCATGCTGACTTTGACCTATTTTATCATTAAACTCCAAGTACCTCGAAACGTCATCCTTAATAATAGACTCCAACAATTTCCCCATTTCTTTGTTTAGGCTATCTAGCCAGTAATTTCAATATTTTTCCTTCCTCCTTAAAGAGTCGAGTGACATTTGCAATTTTCCAGTCGTCCGCAACCATCAAGTGATTCTTGAAAAATCCTGACCAATGCATCGGGTTCAGGACTCAACCTGTCAGCAGCCTGTCTCGGGACTATGGAATGAAGCCCATCTGGCCCAGGTGTCTTATCCACCTTCAGAGCTTTTAATTTGCCTCGCAGCTTTTTCTTTGTAATTGCAGTAGCACCCACTCCTGCTCCCAGATGCTCACGGACGTCTGGAACTCTGCTCGTATATTCCACGATGAAGACAAATGCACAGTACGCATTAAGTTCATCTGTCACTTCTGAGTCCTCTACTTCTTCCTAACCAGGATCATTTTCCAGTTATCCAATATCAACTTTCACCTCCCTTTTAATCTTTCATTCATTCATGCGCCTTGCCCTTCGGCGAGGGCGATCATGTCTCTCCATCCATCACCGACCCGGACCCTCCGAATTGTAATTGTTACCTCCCCCGTTTCTAACCATGATGTTAATCTATCTATCATTTTCATTCTCTGTCTCCCTCTGCTTCTTTTTCCTTCCAGCTTTCCAGTTATAACTAAATGTTCTAATGTCTCTCTTCGCATGATGTGTCCAAAGAATTTTAATTGCTGATAATCTGATTTTTTAAAGTAATGTACGTCTTGTTTTCGTTCTCTATCGAACTTCTCGTTGGTTATCCTGTCCGTATATGATATGCATAGCATTCTTCTGAGGAACCACATCTCTGCTGCTTTGATTCTTTTTTCCATTGCATTTGTGATGGTCCATGACTCGCAGCCTTACATCAATATATGTAGCAGCTGAGAGTTCTTAGGCAGAAGCCAATTACTATTTTCTTGTTCATTAGGATGTTTCTCATTTCTGTAAATGCTGTTCTTGCCATTGTTATTCTTGCTTTTATGTGTGTTTCGCATTTGCCATCAGAGTAAAATCAGATTTTACTCTTTATATAACTGAAAAAATGGATTGGTTCCTACTTTATATTATGGGCTCGTCTACGCTTGTATGTCATCTCTTCCCTTGTTATAGCTTTTTAGTTTCTTTTGTTGGATTTTGCAAATTTCTAAATCATCCAATTTCCTACTCATTTTTGCTACCGTATATGCAGTTCCTAAGCCGCCCTTAACTTTTTCAGACAGGGTGCCGGCCTCTACCATTTGAGAACAACTTCTTCTGTTCGACATGTCTATTGTGAACTATTCCCAGAAACTTCAGCCACCTCTGATCTGACATTATCCTTCCCAGTATTCCTCCAGTCCAACTGGGCAAGCTCGTCTCTCCTGTCCCATAATGTCCTTTATTTAATTGGAATAGAGATGCATGTGACTTATGCTTCTCCGTCTCAAATTGTACTATGACTTCAACCATATTATGATGACTGTCTTCTAACGGTTTCTTTACGTTAAACTCCCGAATAACTGTCTGGATTATTACACAACATCCAATCTAAGATAGGCTTTCACCGAGTAGGCTGGAGCGCAAGCTGCTCTAAAAAAGCCATCCTGTAGGCATTCGACAAATTCACTCTCCGGCGATCCGACACCAACCTGATTTTCCCAGTCGCCTTGCATATTAAAATCCCGCATTACAATTGTGTCATTACCCTAATTACGAGGCCTTTCCAGCTCCCTTTGCAATCACAACCCAACGCTTTGACTACTATTTGGAGGCCTTATATGTTTCCCATGTTTTTAGTTTATTCTTGTAATTTCTTAACTCCAACCACAAAGGTTTAACATTCTCTGACCCTATGTCACCTCTTTCTGAAGATGCAATTCCAACTCTTACCAGCAGAGTCGCACTACCGCCTATGACTTCTGCCTGTCCTTTCGATACAGAGTATAGCTCTCAGCTATGGCCTTCCTCCAGCCTTGACTCATCGATGCCGACTGTGTCATACCCACCAATCCCTAATTGAGCTACGAGTTCGTCCACGTTATTCCGAATGCTACGCGCATTTACACGCAGCACCCTGAGTCCTGCATCCTTCGCCCATTTGAATTTTGTCTCTGCAGTACATTTTAATACTTTTTTCTCTCTGCATTTGTACCCAGTGAATAGTTTGTCCTTTCTTACATTCATGTAAAACCCGTCGTCTACTTGTAAACCTGTTGGCTCATCCTCAGCTCTGTCAGCCTGGTTCACACACCCCGGCCATATTAGTTTAAACCATTGCAAGCAGCTCTAGTAATCTTCCCGCGATATTGGTCCCCCTCAGATTCAAGTGCAACCCGTCCCTATGGAAGAGGTCCCAAATTATCCAAAAATCCGAATCTTTGACTCCAGCTCCAATTCTTCAGCCAGGCATTTATATGCTTCTCCTTATCGTCACTGTCGCCGTCACAGGCAGTAATCCCGAGTTTACTACACTTGAGGTCCTGCTTCGCAGCTTCCTTCTTAACTCAATGTATTATTTTTTTTCCAGGACTAACTCCCATTTCCTTCCTCTGTTGGTGGTACCAATATGTACCACGACTTCTGTCTTCTCACACTCGCTTAACAGGACGCGTCCAGAAATACCCTGTATCCTGGCACCTGCGAGGCAAACTACCTACCATCCGTGTTTCCTTTTTGCGTCCATAGAATCACCTATCTATTCCCCAACTATGGAGCCCCCTATCATTGCTGCCACCCCTTTCAGTTCCCTACCCTCCCAGCCAGAGGGTCAGACCCAGTGCCAGATTCACGGCCAAACTTTTGCTTCCCCTCGGTAGGTCATCCCCCCAACAGTACTCAAAATGCAGTACTTATTGTTGAGAGGGACGGCCGAAGGAGAGCCCGCCATTAACTGATGTTATCCCTTCCCTCCCCTGATAGTCAATGATTTATCTGTCTGCTGTGGCCTTGGGGTGACTACCTCCTTGTAGTTCCTGTCTATCACTGCTTCCCTTTCCCTCACGAGCCGATGGTCATCGAGCCGGAGCTCCAGTCCTGAGCACCGTCTCGGAGGAGCTGTATCTCGGTGCATTGGACACTGATGTGGCTATCAGGATTTGAATGCGAAATAAAGGATGAACTTCTCTGCTTACCTCGGTGGAGGGGGGAAGGGTGGGAAGGAAACGGCTGGAAGGTGCCAGGTGAAAAACCAGTAAGGGAAAGATCAAGGGGTGGGGGAGGGGGAGCAGGGTAGGTGGAAAGATGAAGAAGGAATAAGGGAAACCACAATAGGTGGTGGAAGGAGGTGGAACCGTGAGGGAGGTGATAGGCAGCTGGGGGAGGGGGCGGAGTGACATAGCGATAAGGGAAGGGAGGGGGAGGGAATTACCGGAAGTTGGAGAATTCAATGTTCATACCAAGGGGCTGGAGACTACCTAGACGGAATATGAGGTGTTGCTCCTCCAACCTGTGTTTTTCCTCATCATGGCATTAGATGAGGCCATGTATAGACATATCCGAATGGGAATGTGAAGCAGAGCAGAAGCAGGTGGTAACTGGGAGATCCTGTCTGTTGTGGCGGACGGAGCGGAAGTGCTCAACGAAGCGGTCCCCCAATCTGCATCGGGTTTCACCGATGTAGAGGAGGCCGCACCGGGAGCACCGGATAAAATAGATGACCCCAACAGACTCGCAAGTGAAGTGTTCGCTCACCTGGAAGGACTGTTTGGAGCCCTGAATGGCGACAAAAGAGGAGGTGTAGGGACAGGTGTAGCACTTACGCTTACAGGGATAAGTGCCGGGTGGGAGATCCGTGGGGATGGACGTGCTGATAAGTGAGTCGCGGAGGGATCGATCCCTGCGGAAAGCGAAGAGTGGTGGAGAGGGAAAGATGTGCTTAGTGGTGGGGTCCTGTTGAAAGTGGCGGAAGTTGTGGAGGATAATGTGTTGGATCCGGAGGCTGGCGGTGTGGTAGGTGAGGACAAGGGGAACTCTGTCGCTGTTGTGGTGGCGGGAGGATGGGGTGAGGGCCGAAGTGCGGGAAATGGAGGAGATGCGGGTGAGGGCATCATTGATGACAGCAGAAGGGAAACCACGATCCTTAAAGAAAGAGGACATTTGAGATGTCCTGGAACGGAAAACCTCATCCTGGGAGCAGATGTGGCGGAGACGAGGAACGAGGAATAGGGAATGGTATTTTTGCATGTGGTGGGGTGGGAAGAGGTATAGTTGAGGCAGTTATGAGAGTCAGTGGGCTTGTAGAAGGTGTCAGTGGACAGTCTGTCTCCAGAGATGGAGACCGAGAGATCGAGAAAGGGGAGAGAAGTGTCCGAGATAGACCAAATGAATTTGAGGACTGGTTGGAAGTTTGAAGTAAAGTCGATGAAATTGACGAGCTCGGCATGGGTGCAGGAAGCAGCACCAATATAGTCGTCAATGTACCGAAGGAAAAGTTGGGGAGCAGTGCCAGAATAGGTTTGGAGCACAGACTGTTCCACATAACCAACGAAGAGGGAGACATAGCTCGGGACCATGCGGGTTCCTATAGCTACACCTTTAGTCTGAAGAAAGTGGGAAGAGCCAAAATAGAAGTTATTGAGTGTGAGAATCAGTTCCGCCAACCGGAGGAGGGTAGTGGTGGTGGGGAACTGGTGAGGTCTATTATCCAGAAAGTAGCGGAGGGCTTTCGGGGTGTCCCAGTGGGTGCTGTCGGGAGCGGTACTTGGAGGCCAGTTGCTCCCAAACCGTGTCAACAATTTGGCTGAGAGATCAAATTGATATATCCAAATGTTACTGACACAAAATGTACATTTATATATTGTTAATGACACAAAATGTGTGTATATCGATCATGACACAAAATCGAAATTTATTGATTGATTATGACACAAATGTATATTTATATATTGTTAATGACATAAAACATTTTGTTAAACTATATTGTTAATGACCTGTGTGTTATCTGAATGTACTCGCCTGTGATGCTGCTGCAAGTCAGTGTTTCTCTGTCCCTGTACCTTCCCGTACTTGTGCACTTGGGAATAAATTCAACAGGACCTGAGAGAACTCACTGAGATTTGCGCAGTGATTATCATAAGACCATACGACCATAAGACATAGGAGCAGAATTAGGCCATTTGGCCCATCGAGTCTGATCTGCCATTCAATCATGGCTGATCCGTTTTTTCCCTCCGCCTCAACCCCAGTTCTCGGCCCTCTCCCCGTAACCTTTGATGCCATGTTCAGTCAAGAACCTATCAATATCTGCCTTAAATACACCGAATAACCGGTCCTCCACGGCTGCAGGAAGTCCGGGAAGAAAGACGGGGGGGGGGGGTGACGGGGGGTAAACTGTCCTCATTCGGTCTCAACACCTCTGTCCGTAACTAGATCCTGTATTTCTTAATGGAAAGGACACAGTCAGTCCTGCTCAAAACAATAATTAAGAAGGTAAAGAAAAGATATGAAACTAAGCTGACCAATAATATTAAAGACGATACGAAATGTTTCGTCAAACACAGGAAGTGTAAGAGAGAGGGGAGAGTGGATATCAGACCGCTGGAAAACGATGCAGTAGACGTAGTAACGTGGAACAACGAAGTAAAGGACGGACTGAATAAGTATTTTGAATCAGTCTTCACTGTGGAAGACACTAGCAGTATGGTAGAATTTCTAGGTGTCAGGGGTCATGAGGTGTGTGAAGTTACCATAAATGGAGAGAAGGGTCTTGGGAAACTGAAAAGTCTGAAGGCAGGTAACTCACCTGGACCAGGTGGTGTACATCCCAGTGTTCTGAATGAGGTGGCTGACGAGATCGTGAAGCATTGGTTATGATCTTTGAAGGATTACTAAATTTTGGAATGGTTCTGGAAGACTGGAAAATTGCCACTGTCACTCCATCCTTCAATACGGGAGAGAGACAGAAGAGAGATAGCCATAGACTGGTTGTTCTGACCTCAGTGGTTGGGAAGATGCTGGAGTCAATTATTAAGGATAAGGTTTCAGGGTGTCTGTCAAAACAACAACAACAACAACAACCACTAACTCTCTGATGCTGCAGCCGTCAGGACAAAATGTTTGAAGTATCAGTCCCGGTGACAGTTTTCTCTACCGCAAGCTCATGACATCTGCGCTTAAATCCCGCTCCTGGCATACTGTAATCAGAAGCTACTGACGGTGCAAAGAAATTGACAGGACATTGATACTTTTCTCTCGATCAATGATTTAAAAGGTGTGATTAAATGATATCCTGATTTATTAAAAGTGAACGTAGTGGGCGTATAGATGCCGAGTATAGATCCGAGTGTACAAGATAAATTATAACCGGAGAATGCAATATTCTTAGTGAGCAGCGCGGTCCACCATCTGCTCTATCATGTTTCTACGTCGAGATTTTACAAGTACCTTGCTCTTCCAACATTTCTCTTTTTATAAGTTGTGGGTTTGTATCGGTTTGTACGTTGGGAAAGTTGAGGTTTTGGTCTCCTCCTTGAGCCTTAGAAAGTTTATCACCGAGGGCTTATACAAGCCGACTGCAGACTGTGAATGTCAAACAAACAGACAACAACAACAACAACAAACAGTAACTATCTGATGCTCCAGCCATCTGGAGAAAATGTTGGGTGTATCAGTCACGGTGATAGTTCTCTCTGCCGCATGCTAATGATATCTAGGTTTAAACCCCGCTCCTTACATACTGTTCCCTCCACTCTATCCCTGCCGCTTTAATCACTGTCTATGAAGGGGTTAACTGCACCTGTTCGTGCATTGGGATTAATTAAGTGAACATCCACAGGGTCTGATTGCGTCATTGGTTTGTGCTTCTTTAGTACAAATAGGGGTTGCCTACAATGATTGTCAGTACGAGCAACGCCTCCGGTAATGACATTGTTCAACAGACCTGGGAATCGGAGTTCCGACACACCGATCCTGGAGAGTAGAGCGGGACAGTTCAAGAATGGGTCGGAATCTGGGATCGGTTCAGTAGAAAGTTACACCAATGGATCAGAACGTTTCAATGCGGATGTTTACTTCAAAACTCATTCAAATGAACTAACATTATCGCGAAGGATCCACATTGCGCTCTTGGACTTTGCACCGATTTACTACCCAATTCTTGCTGTCGTTGCCATCCCTGGTAAGTCAAAGTCTCATGTTGAAACTATTTCGAGCGGTAGCTATATCAAGGTCTTATTATCGCAAACAACACACATGTCACGTCCACTCCTCCCCATGTTACCCACAAATACACACTGTTCTTTTTGTTTGCTTGATATATATTCGTAGTTCCGCATATATAGTCGGTAAATGTTGAAAACGCCCGTGTCAGACTGGCGGCTTATTGTCTTTTACGACAGTTAGGGTTGCTCTCAAATCTTTACATTCAATTTCAGTTTTATTTGCTCAAGAGCGGTGAATTTCTCAAGCTGACCCGGCATTGTATTGTCCATCCCGACCTGTCTTTGAGAACGGGCGTGTCAGTTGTCTTGTGGAACAGCTGATGTACTTGAGGATTTGGTATCCCACAGGGCTGTCGGGGAGACAGTAACAGGGTCCTGACTGTAAGGGAATTGCGATGTTATTTTCCGCGGTAGAATGGCGCATTTTAGAGGGAAATGTCCTGTCAGCGGAATCCCCTTGCTGTGCTGCTCCTGAAATTCCAGATGGTCGCAGTCGTAGGTTAGGATGTTGTCAACGAGCCTTTCTGAGCTGCTCTAGTGTTTCGTGTAGACGGAACCAATTACCGCTGATTTTCAAAGATACGCGCCGTTCTCTTTTCTTGTGTTGATTTTTACTTATCGAGAATGTAAACTTACCTTTGCGCCGATTCCAAACTCTGTCCTTGCCCCCTGCACTAACCTTCCATAAATATCACACACAGCTGCAACGGGCGACTTCATCCGCCTGTTTGTTTTTAAGTCTGAGCACAGTTCAAGCCTCTGTCCTCTCCATTACTCAATATTCAAAGTAAACCCCACAAACCAGCGCCTCCTCTGTAGAATCAAAATTCTTCGGCAAATAGAGACTTTGATTCTCTCTGTCACCGGCCATGATGAACCCATATTCCCGATTCAATTCCTGGCTTCGAGGAAGAGAGAGAGAGAGAGAGAGAGAGAGAATGAATTCTGATCTACACTCTGCCACCCTTCCGAAGCTCTGACCAATATCTGTGCGGCACTTCAGGATCTGCTTCTCACGAAAACGTGGGCCATGTCTGACTTTCTTGCTAAAGGCCGGTCAGATATGCAATGTATTCAGTGCGGACCAAATAGTGATTCGTGAAGAAAAACAAATATATAGCCCCTTCTGCATTTCTATGGTTTGTTAGTCCAATTCACGGGTTGCAAATTCTGATAGAGTTAAACCAACACACAGTACATGGCATCTGCAACTCTGACAGACAGTCGAGCATTTTCTATCAGCAGAAAGAGTAGTTGTGGAACAAATCAGGAAGATTAGTATATATAGATTATTAACCTTAGCGAAATAAGTAAAATGACCCAGAAATAACAGCTCTATCAGTCCGGGGGGTGGGTGCGGTGGGGGGGTTACAGAGTTTGGGATATTACGGTCGATCTGCAACTGAATGCAGGACGACAGTGGGTGTGACGGAAAATCAGTGGGTTTTGAATTAATGAAAACTTGAAGACCATCTATTCAGTGAGTGAGGTTACTACGTCATCTGTATCCCGCCCCATTAAAACTCGTGCTTGTTGGTTCACTAATATACTCCACCTGAGGTCTAATGGCCGAAGGGCTCTGTGAAAGTCCGACAGTTTCCGGGTGTTTCTCAGCATCACTCCCATCTGAAACATCAGACTGCAGTACTCTCCTGTTTTCAGCTTTTCTATGTACCCGATCACTACGAAGATAGGTGGAGGGGCCGGTAGTGCTGAGGAAACGGAGAGTCTGCAGAGAGACTTGGATAGATTGGAAGAATGGGCAAAGAAGTGGAAAATGAAATACAATGTTGGAAAGTGTATGGTTATGCACTTTGGCAGAAGAAATAAACGGGCAGACTATTATTTAAATGGGGAAAGAATTCAAAGTTCTGAGATGCAACGGGACTTGGGAGTCCTCGTACAGGATACCCTTAAGGTTAACCTCCAGGTTGAGTCAGTAGTGAAGAAGGCGAATGCAATGTTGGCATTCATTTCTAGAGGAATAGAGTATACGAGCAGGGATGTGATGTTGAGTCTCTATAAGGCGCTGGTGAGACCTCGCTTGGAGTACTGAGGACAGTTTTGGTCTCCTTATTTAAGAAAGGATGTGCTGACGTTGGAGAGGGTACAGAGAAGATTCAACTAGAATGATTCCAGGAATAAGAGGGTTAACATATGAGGAACGTTTGTCCGCTCTTGGACTGTATTCCCTGGAGTTTAGCAAAATGAGGGGAGACCTCATAGAAACATTTCGAATTTTCAAAGGCATGGACAGAGTGGATGTGGCAAAGTTGTTTCCCATGATGGGGGAGTCTAGTACAAGAGGGCATGACTTAAGGATTGAAGGGCGCCCTTTCAGAACAGAAATGCGAATTTTTTTTTTAGTCAGAGGGTGGTGAATCTATGGAATTTGTTGCCACGGGCGGCAGTGGAGACCAAGTCATTGGGTGTATTTAAGACAGAGATTGATAGGTATCTGAGTAGCCAGGGCATCAAAGGTTCTGGTGAGAAGGCGGGGCAGTGGGACTAAATGGGAGAATGGATCAGTTCACGATAAAATGGCGGAGCAGACTCGATGGGCCGAATGGCCGACTTCTGCTCCTTTATGTTATGGTCTTATGGACTTTCAAAGAGACCGAGGAGATGGTCAATTATAATACACTGCTCAGACCCGTGCCTTTTTGTGAAATGTCTGATTTGATAACGCAGGAGCAAAAGCAGTAGAGGATACAAAGGGTGCGGCATTTCCCCGAACCGTGTCCAGCTGAAATGTTATGGATTTTATTGACCCCAGTTCCATGTTGCACGCAGCCACGGTATTCCATCAAAAATGACAACCTCTGCCTTATTTGCTCTGTCCGTTTGTTACCATGATGTACGGAGATCGGTGATACTGCGCTGAAACGGGGCAAATATCAGCTCGAATTGTTCGACTGAATTTGGTTCATGTTGAACTTCATATTAATTGCTTCTCTCAGACTGTATATTTTATTTGGGGAAAGAAATGATGCAAACGACATCCGCTCATTTGTGTCCTCACTCAGATATCGGATTTCAAAGCGTCTTCTGTCCAGTGGGTGACGTTACTCTCACTAATTAGCATTCGTATT
This sequence comes from Mobula hypostoma, assembly GCF_963921235.1. NCBI lineage: Eukaryota > Metazoa > Chordata > Chondrichthyes > Myliobatiformes > Myliobatidae > Mobula > Mobula hypostoma. The sequence goes on along the minus strand of NW_026948234.1, from coordinate 255,972 downwards.
GAATATTAATCCCTGACTGACCCAAAATCCGTCTCCAATCAGCGATAAATTCTTCTACCTCTGACTCGTGCAAGTATTTGACTTTGTTCTTAGCAAATTATACAATGATGCTCTCAGTTTGATATATAATTTCTGTCCTTCTGCTTTTCTCAGTGAACGTGGTGACGATTGTCATACTATCACGGGGAAAGTGCGGACTCTCTACAACTGTCACCCGCTATCTGCTGGCTATGTCAGCCGCTGACCTAGCGGTCGTTTTCCTCGACGTTATATTGATGAAAATTCCGAAAGCTTTTCCGGATAACTTTTCCTTCTTGTTTTACATCCGCGTTTGCAGAACCCACGTCTTCTTACTGCAGGCCGCCACAGATTGCTCTGTTTGGTTCACCGTCGCCTTCACCTTTGATCGGTTTGTGGCCATTTGCTTCCAGGATCTAAACGCTAAGTATTGCACTGGGAGAACGGCGGCTGTGGTTCTGAGCACAGTGACTGCACTGAGTTGTCTAAAGAACATTTCCTGGTTCTTCATGGTCCAAGATATATATACTTCCTCTAACATACGGTGGCCTTGCATGCGGAGATGGGAATTACTTGAGACACTATTTTGGACAGTAATCGATGTCGTACGTTCTGTCATTTCGACTGTGATCCCATTCCTCGTTGTTATCCTGCTCAATGCTTTCACCGTCACACACGTTTTACTGGCCAGTAGAGTCCGCGGCAGACTCCGGGCTTCCAGCCGTGGTCAGAGTTCCAGAGACCCGGAGATGCAGAGCCGCAGAAAGTCCCTCGTTTTACTGCTGGTCGTCTCGGGAAATTTCATCCTGTTATGGGCGTTGTATGGGGTGATGGCTATCTGGAACAGGATGGTTGAAGCAGTGGACGTCCCATATTGGCTGACGATACCTTCATTTTTCAATGAACTGTGCTACATGCTGCAACTTCTGAGCTGCTGCACAAACACCGCTCTTTACGCCGTCAGCCAGACTAAGTTCAGGCAGCAGCTGAAGCAGGTGCTGAATTCTCCTCTCACTCTCATTTGGAAACGGATTCGAAACTGAGGGTCCATCTGACCTGCATCCATCTCTTCTACTTTCAATAGAATGTTGTCCATTAATGATCCGTGTCGCTCCAGATTCTCCCTGGATGGACGGACACAACTCTCTGGTTTCAACACTTCCTGACACTCACGCTGCCCCGATACAGTCTCATCCGTTGTCATCTGCAACTCTGTTCATTTGGTTTCAGTACCTTAAGCAGCCCAATTGTTTCAAGTAGGTGCAGCCTTTCCTTTCCGAGTCACAACTCGGAGCCGTAAAACTGACAACTAAATTCAACACTGTCTTCCTGCAATGTAATATCAGACAAATGACCATCTCAAAATCACACAGTGATTCGTGAGAGTAACTAGTTCCATATTGTTGTAGCTGCAAGGATGGAAAGCTCCTGGCCTCTGAAACACCTTATATGAGTGTAAGTTTCATTAGTCATTAACAACCTGAACATTATAGGGAACAGATTTTTAACGCAAGTTCAGCATTGAAATACAGCGAGGCATCACTGGCTCACAGAGAACATTACAATAACACATTTGAATCGGATGTTCCGGCACGATATCTCACCACCAAATATTAAAGGCGGCACACGCAAAATGCTGGATGAACTCAGCAGGTTAGGTAGCATCCACGGAAGTGAAAAAAAAAAACAGTGGGCTTTTCTGTCCAAGGTCCTTCTTGAGAACTGGAAAGGAAGGGTGAAGACGGCAGAACAGAAAAGCTGGTGCAGGGAAGGAGAATAGCAAGAAGATGATAGGTGAAGCCATCCGGACAGGAAAGCTAAAGGGCTGGAGAGGAAGGACTCGGATGGGACAGGAGAATAAGGGAAGGAGGAGGGGACCACGAGGGAGTGATAGGCGAGTGAGAAGAGGCCAGTGTGGAGAATAGAACAAGAGTGGAGAAAGGGATGCTACAAACAGACATATGACTACCTCCCATCCCCATCACTCCGCTTTCGGAAGGGATCGCTGCATCCGTGATTCCCTTTGTCATCCGTCCCTCACGACTGATCTCCATCACGGTCCTCTTCCCGGAGCGGCCAGCCTACTACACCTGCCATTCACCTCCTCCTATTCAGGTTCCCCGGACAATTCTACAAGGTGAGGTAACACTTCACCTGATCTGTTGCGGCCTTCTCCACATTGGCGAGGCTCGTGATGAACTGGCCTTCATTTCGTCGAGCACCAGCGCTCCAGCTTGAAAACCGGAGCTTTCTGGTGTCCAAACATTTGAATTCTGGTTCCCATTCCCGACCCGATGATTTCGGTCCATGGCTTATCCTTGTGCCACGGTGAGGATGTACTCAAGACGGCAGAGCAACAACCTGATGTCATGAATGTCGGTTAAAAAAATCCCTCCTCCTCCCCTCTACTTCTATTCACCGCTCTGGCCTCATGTTTATTCTCACCCGCCGATCACCTCACACGTTGTCCCCGTCCTGCTCTGTGTTCCCTGAGCTCCTCTGTCCTCTCTTACCAGATTCCTTCCGCTCCAACGCTTTATCTTTCAAACCCACTTCGCTTCATCTCTCACCTTTTCCCTCCTCACGCCATTTATTCTGGCGTCTCCCCGCTTACTTACCAGACCTGAAGAAAGGTCTCGAGTAGAAAAGGAACAAATGTCAACTGCTTATTCATGTCCATAGATGCTGCCTGATCTGCGGAGTTCCTCCAGCGTTTTGCGTGTTTCTTTGGATGCCATCATGTGCAGAACTTCACATGTTTAAAATATTAAATTTTGAAATGGATGGAGGCGCACGGATGAGACAATCATTCACAAACACCTCACATTGTATGCGATTTTGGAGATTCACTTGTCGGGGGAAATGTGAAAGGAAGAAATTGTGGTAGGAATGAACTTCAGCAGAAAAATAAACAAACTATACCCCGTCAGATTACTCCAAATGTAAATGAATTACAAACCACTTTGAGAGACTCCTGGATAGGTACATGGAGCTTAGAAAAATAGAGTGCAATGGGTAACCCTCGGTAATTTCACAGCATTCTGGGCCGAATGGCCTGTATTGTGCCGTAAGTTTTCTATGTTTCAGTGTTTCCATTTTCCACAGTCATGATCCATTATGCATATCCCCATTCTTCACTCCGAATTTGTTCCATATCCCGTTGCAGCTCCGTTGGTTAACACGGAAAGTAAACCCATCAGCATTTTAGAGATTATCAGCGAATCATCCAAGACGGGTCCGGCCACTTAATTGCTGCGGAAACGCAAACCCCGCACAACAACATCAGAATGACTGAGGAATTGATGACAGCATTCCGGAAGAGGAATTCGGGAGGAAACAACAACCCTCGTCGATAGCTCAGCGGTGGACACGGAGAGAAGTGTCAAAATCTCGGGTGATAATATCTCCGAGGATCCAGCATAGGTTCAGCACAGTAATACAATCGCGATAGAATGACAGGGGTTCGACAGCAATAGATGCTTGAGTAAATACAGTATATCTCGGATGTCCGAAACAGTGAAGCTCCCCCGACACTGTCCCATCACACACTCTCCCGGAGTCAGACACAGAGTGCAGTTTCTTCCGCACCATCCTATCACACTCCATGAAAAATATACAAGACAGATTACAGACCAGCCTGAAGCTGTCAGAAGAAAATCAAAATGAATATTATATTATTTATGAGTGGGACATCGCTCGAAGAAACTCAAACTCTGGTGCACATAGTGGAACGGATAACAGACCCAGCAAACATAAGAATGCAGAGATACACGGTGAAGGGAGCAATTTAGAATTGTTGAGAGAAATATATTTATATAAATGCTGCTGGAACATAAACGCGCTGATTCTGAGCGTTTTATTTCGATTAAATTGTGAATTTAATTACGCACTTAATCATTTAAATAATTTAATTTATTTATTTTGTTTATTTTAATTCAACATTTGAGAATTTGTGTTGCCAAGCCACAGAAAGTTACAGATCAGGCGCTGCTCAATTGGCTCGATGAGGGTGAGCAGCGAATAACGTGCAGAATGAAGTCGGGCCGAACAGTCTGTTTGTCATATCACTCTATTACGCAGAATGTGCTGCTCCGTAAAACGTCATCATTCATAAGTGCACTGTCCATCTCATAATTTTAACATATAGAAACTATAGACCTTTTAACCTGACATCAGTGATTGGGAAGTTGTTGGAATCGATTGGTAGGGATGAGATTACGTAGTACCTGGAGGAACAAGGCAAGATAGGACAAAGCCAGCATGGCTTCCTGAAAGGAAAATCCTGCCTACCAAACCTACAGTAATTTTTTCAGGAAATTACAAGCACGGTGGACAAAGAGGATGCAGTAGACGAGGTGTACTTGGATTTTCAGACTGCCTTTGACAAGATGCCGCACATGAGTCTGCATAGCAAGATAAGAGCCCATGAAATTACAAGGAAAACTACTAGCGTGAGTGTAGCATTGGCTGGTCGGCAGAAAAGAGAGAGTGGGAGTAAAAGGATCCTATTCTGGCTGGCTGCCGGTTACCAGTGGAATTCCACAGGGGTCGGTGTTGGGACCGCTGCTTTCTACGATGTCTGTCAATAATTTGGACTACGGTATTAATGGATTTGTGGCTAAATTTGCCGATAATACAAAGATAGGTGGAGGAGCGGGTAGTGTTGTGAAAACAGAGAGCCTGTAGAGAGACTTAGATAGTTTAGGAGGATGGGCAAAGAAGTGGCAAATGAAATACAATGATGGAAAGTGTATGGACATGCACTCTGGTGGAGGAAATAAACGGGCAGACTGTTTTTTAGATGGGAAGAGAATTCAAAATGCAGAGATGCAAAGGGACTTGAGAGCCCTTGGGCAAGATATCCTAAAGGATAACCTTCAGGTTGAGTCGGTTATTAAGAAGGCGAATGCAATGCTGGCGCTAATTTCTAGAGGGATAGAATAAAAAAGTTGAGATGCGATCTTGAGGATCTATAAATCACTCGTGAGAACACACTTGGAGTATTGTGTGCAGTTTTGGGCTCCTTATTTTAGTAAGGATATACTAACATTGGAGAGGGTTCAGAGAATATTCACGAGATTAATTCCAGGAATGAAAGGGTTACCGTATGAGAAGGGTCTGGCAGCTATTGGGCTGTATTCCCTGGAGTTCAGGAGAATGAAAGGGGAATCTCATAGAAACATTACGAATGTTAAAAAAGCCTGAACAGATTAGATACGGAAAAGTTATTTCCCATGGTAGGAGATTCTGGGACAACAGGGCACGACTTCAGGATTGAAGGACGTCCTTTTAGAACTGACATGAGGAGACACTACTTTAGTCAGAGCGTGGTAAATCTGTCGATTTGCTGCGGAGGCCAAGTCATTGGGTGATTTCAAGGCAGAGACAGATAGGTTCTTGATTAGCCAGGGCACAAAGGATATGGGGTGAAAGCAGGGGAGCTGGAATGACTGGAATAAGTGGATCAGCTCATGATTGAATGGCGGAACAGACTCGATGGGCCGAATGGCCTGCTTCTGCTCTTATATTTTATGGTCTCATGGTCTTATAAACCATCTGCAGAAGACTCTTCTTCTAAAAATAGTTCACGGAATACAAGATCTATTTTAAGAGTATTTACTAGATTTGAGGAGCAGCGGGAAATGGAGATAAAAATATACCCGCTCAAAGTGAATCAGAGGTTCACAGGTACAGGACTGAGACGACTCACTTAACGCTTGAGTAGAGACTGAGAGATACAGAATGAAACACACACTCTCACACTGTAACAGAGACTGACAGATACAGAATGAAACCCACACTCTCACACTGTAACAGAGACTGACAGATACAGAATGAAACCCACACTCTCACACTGTAGCAGAGACTGACAGATACAGAATGAAACCCACACTCTCACACTGTAACAGAGACTGACAGATACAGAATGAAACCCACACTCTCACACTGTAACAGAGACTGACAGATACAGAATGAAACCCACACTCTCACAGTGTAGCGGAGACTGACAGATACAGAATGAAATGCATACACTCCAACTGAACCAGAGAGTGACAACTACCGAACCACTCCCTCTCAGTTTGTGACAAGGACTGATATCTACAGAATGAACCCCACACTCTCACAGTGCGCTGAGACCGGTGGGTTCTGTATAAACCGCACTATACCTGCGACAAGCAGGTAGAGACTCAAAACACACTCTCGTATTATCCGACTGAATGTCTCCCGTTTGTTGATTATCTCTGCACCATTGTTGTCCATTGATTATCCTGTCGCTCCAGATACTTCCTGGATGGACGGACACAACTCTCTGGTTTCAACACTTCCTGACACTCACGCTGCCCTGATACAGTCTCATCCGTTGTCATCTGCAACTCTGTTCATTTGGTTTCAGTACCTTAAGCAGCCCAATTGTTTCAAGCAGGTGCAGCCTTTCCTTTCCGAGTCACAACTCGGAGCCGTAAAACTGACAACTAAATTCAACACTGTCTTCCTGCAATGTAATATCAGACAAATGACCATCTCAAAATCACACAGTGAGAACAATGACAACCTAGTGTTCGTGAGAGTAACTAGTTCCATATTGTTGTATCTGCAAGAATGGAAAGCTCCTGGCCTCTGAAACACCTTATATGAGTGTAAGTTTCATTAGTCATTAACAACCTGAACATTATATGGAACAGATTTTTAACGCAACTTCAACATTGAAATACAGCGAGGCATCACTGGCTCAAAGAGAACATTGCAATAACACATTTGAATCGGATATTCCGGCACGATATCTCACCACCAAATATTAAAAATGAAAAAAAAAACAGTGGGCTTTTCTGTCCAAGGTCCTTCTTGAGAACTGGAAAGGAAGGGTGAAGACGGCAGAATAGAAAAGCTGGTGGAAGGGAAGGAGAATAGCAAGAAGGTGACAGGTGAAGCCAGCCGGACAGGAAAGCTAAAGGACTGGAGAGGAAGGACTTGGATGGGAGAGGGGAATGCACCACAGGAGAAAGGGAAGGAGGGAGGGGACCACCAGGGAGTGATATGCGAGTGAGAAGAGGCCAGTGTGGAGAATGGAACAAGAGCGGAGAGAGAGCGTTGTTACCGGTAGGAGACCCGATATTCACGCTATTAGGTTGGAGGCTTCCCAGACAGAATTAAAAATCGTTGCGCCTGGACCGTGCGGAAAGCGGAGAGTCGGGGGTGGGGGAGAGGTAAACATAAGTTTCTTGGTAGGATGGTGGAAATTGCAATGTTGAATATGTTGAATTCAGGGTGATATTGTGTGGTAGGTAAGGACAAAAGGAACGATGTCGCTGTTAAGGCGGCGGGAAAATTAGGTGAGAGCGGATAGGCCGACCATATTTTTAAAGGGTCGCTCAGACAGACATATCACTCCCTCTCATCCCCATCACTCCGCTTTCTGGCGGGATCGCTCCCTCCGTGATTCCCTTTGTCATCCGTCCCTCTCGACTGACCTCCCTCATGGTCCTTTTCCCTGCAAGCGGCCAGCCTACTAAACCTGCCATTCACCTCCTCCTATTCGGGTCCCCCGGACAATTCTACAAGGTGAGGTAACACTTCACCTGATCTGTTGCGGCCTTCTCCACATTGGCGAGGCCCGTGATAAACTGGGCTACATTTCGTCGAGCACCAGCGCTCCAGCCGTGAAAAGCGGAGCTTTCTGGTGTCCAGACATTTGAATTCTGGTTCCCACTCCCGATCTGATATTTTCGGTCCATGGCTTATCCTTGTGCCACGGTGAGGATACATTCAAAACGGAGGAGCAACAACCTGATGTCATAACGGTTAAAAAAAAAATCCCTCCTCCTCCCCTCTACTTTTATTATTCCTCTTATTCTCCTCTACTTCTATTCATCGCTCTGGCTTCATGTTCATTCTCACCCGCCGATCACCTCACACGTTGTCCCCGTCCTGCTCCGTGTTCCCTGAGCTCCTCTGTCTTCTCTTACCAGATTCCTTCCGCTCCAACGCTTTATCTTTCAAACCCACTTCGCTTCATCTCTCACCTTTTCCCTCCTCACGCCATTTATTCTGGCGTCTCCCCGCTTACTTGTTAGACCTGAAGAAAGGTCTCGGGTAGAAAAGGAATAAACGTCAACTGCTTATTCATGTCCATAGATGCTGCCTGATCTGCTGAGTTCCTCCAACGTTTTGTGTGTTGCTTTGGATGCCATCATGTGCAGAATTTCACTTTTAAAATATTAAAATAATGTATCTTGAAATTTTGAAATGGATGGAGGCGCACGGATGACAGAATCATTCACAAATACTTCACACTGTATGCGATTTCGGAGATTCACTTGTCGAGGGGAAATGTGAAAGGAAGAAATTGTGGCAGGAATGAATTTCAGCAGAAAAATAAACAAACTATATCCCGTCAGATTACTCCAAATGTAAATAAATTACAAACCATTTTGAGAGACTCCTGGACAGGTACATGGAGCTTAGAAAAATAGAGTGCAATGGGTAACCCTCGGTAATTTCACAGCATTGTGGGCCGAATGGCCTGTACTGTGCCGTAAGTTTTCTATGTTTCAGTATTTCTATTTTCCACAGTCATGCCCCATTATGCATACCCACATTCTTCACTGCGAATTTGTTTCATATCCCTTTGCAGTTCCCTTGGTTATCACGGAAAGTAAACCCATCAGCATTTTAGAGATTCTCAGCGCAATCGTCCAAGACCAGTCCGGCCACTTGAACGCTGTGGAAACGCATACACCGCACAACCACATCAGAATGACTGATGAACCGATGGCAGCAGACTGATGACTAAAGACTGAAGAGGAATTCGGGAGAAAACAGCAAACCTCGTTGTTGGCTCGGCAGTGGACACGGAGAACAGTGTGAAAATCTATGGCGATAATATCTCAGAGGATCCAGCATAGTTCCAGCACGGAAATGCAATCGCGATAGCGTGACAGGGGTTAGACAGAATTAGTTGCTTGAGTAAATACAGTATATCACCGATGTCCGAAAACAGTGAAGCTCCCTCGACACTGTCCCACCACACACTCTCCCGGGATCAGACACAGAGTGCAGCTCCTTCCGCACCGTCCTATCCCACTCCATGAAAAAATTATGCAAGACATATTACAGACCAGCCTGAAGTTTTCAGAAGAAAATCGAAATGAATATTATATAATTATGAATGGGACATCGCTCGAATAAACTGATACACTGGTGCACATAGTGGAATGGATAACAGAATCGGGAAACATAAGACTGCAGAGATACACGTTGAATTTAGCAATTAGAATTGCTGAGAGAGAAATGTATTCATATGAATGCTGCTGGAACATAAACGCGCTGATTCTGGGAGTTTTATTTCGATTAAATTATGAAAATAATTACGCACTTATTTATTTAAATAATTTAATTTATTTATTTTGTTTATTTATATTCAACATTTAAGAATTCGTGTTGCCAAGCCACAGAAAGTTACAGATCAGGCGCTGCTCAATTGGGTCGATGAGGTTGAGCAACGAATAACGTGCAGAATGAATTCGGGCCGAACAGTCTGTTTGTCATATCACTCTGTTACACAGAATGTACTGCTCCGTAAAATGTAATCATTCCTAATGCACTGTCCATCTCACCATTTTAACACATAGAAACTATAGACCTGTTAGCCTGACATCAGTGATTGGCAAGTTGCTGGAATCGATTGTTAGGGATGAGATTACCGAGTACCTGGAGGCACATGGCAGGAGAGGCCAAAGTCAACATGGTTTCCTGAAAAGAAAATCCTGCCAGACAAACCTACTGCAATTCTTTCAGGAAATTACAAGCACGGTAGAAACAGGAAATGCAGTAGACGAGGTGTACTTGGATTTTCAGAAGGCCTTTGACAAGATGCCGCACATGAGTCTGCATAGCAAAACAAGAGCCCATGATACCACAGGGAAAACTACTAGCGTGGGTGGAGCATTGGCTGATCGGCAGAAAAGAGAGAGTGGAAATAAAAGGATCCTATTCTGGCTGGCTGCCGGTTACCAGTGGAGTTCCACAGGGGTCGGTGTTGGGACCGCTGCTTTCTACGATGTCTGTCAATAATTTGGACTGCGATATTAATGGATTTATGGCTAAATTTGCCGATAATACAAAGGTAGCTGGAGGAGCGGGTCGTGTTGTGAAAACAGAGAGCCTGTAGAGAGACTTAGATAGTTTAGGGGGATGGGCAAAGAAGTGGCAAATGAAATACAATGATGGAAAGTGTATGGACATGCACTCTGGTGGAGGAAATAAACGGGCAGACTGTTATTTAGATGGGGAGAGAATTCAAAATGCAGATATGCGAAAGGACTTGAGAGCCCTTGTGCAAGATATCCTAAAGAATAACTTCCAGGTTGAGTCGGTTATGAAGAAGGCGAATGCAATGCTGGCGCTAATTTCTAGAGGGATAGAATACAAAAGCGGGTGTGATGTTGAGATGCGATCTTGAGGATCTATGAATCACTCGTGAGACCACACTTGGAGTATTGTGTGTAGTTTTGGGCTCCTTATTTTAGTAAATATATACTAACATTGGAGAGGTCTCAGAGAATATTCACGAGAATAATTCCAGGAATGAAAGGGTTACCGTATGAGAAGGGTCTGGGAGCTATTGGGCTGTATTCCCTGGAGTTCAGGAGAATGAAAGGGGAATCTCATAGAAACATTACGAATGTTAAAAAAAAAGCCTGAACAGATTAGATACGTAAAAGTTATTTCCCATGGTAGGGGATTCTGGGACAACAGGGCACGACTTCAGGATTGAAGGACGTCCTTTTAGAACTGAGATGAGGAGCACCTACTTTAGTCAGAGCGTGGTAAATCTGTCGATTTGCTGTGGAGGCCAAGTCATTGGGTGTATTCAAGGCAAAGGTAGATAGGTTCTTGATTAGCCAGGGCATCAAAGGATATGGAGTGAAAGCAGGGGAGCTGGAATGACTGGAAT